>NC_135489.1:98678724-98835853 GCF_052094955.1 Ictidomys tridecemlineatus | reverse complement strand
CCGATGGGACACGGGGTGAGGGCAGCCCGACACCACTATGCAATCTCCCCGCGGAACTTCATCCACTAGTCTCCATCACAGCACAGAAGAACCATTTTAAGACCACCTGCAGGGGAGAGGACTTCAGAAGACGTAACCTCAGCTGATGTACCCCACGGTCCTCATTTCTCGTCCAGATGATGCTTCTGTCCCATAACAGAGAGCAGAAGCCATACCTGGGCTTATGATCGTCAGTGACTGGTGTGTTATTTCGTTAATTGGCTACATGCTTAGACATTGTTCTTTTTTAGGCTTCCCAGCCAGCACTTTCTCACCTGGACAGCTTTTCTCTGGCCCAGGACCCGTCTTGGGCTGTCAGAGTCCTGTTTTAGGGGAAGTCGGTTCCTCTGCCGGTCCCTCCCCTTCCTTCATTTCCGAAGTCAGTGCCAACTGGGTGGGAGCCACGGGGCCCTGCCCTCAGGTCTCCAGGGCTTTCTGCGACCCCGAAGACCCCAAGAACGGGAATGACCCAAAAGGAATTTAGAAACATCCGAGAATCCGTCGGCACAAGATCCACCCCGACAAAGGACAGGACCAGTCTGGCAGCCCCTCCAGCCGACATGTCCTCTGTCTTCCTGTGGGACCCCGCTTGCTTGGCGGTTGGTGAGTCCTAGGACAGGTTTTGCTTACGAAGTCACCAGCAGGTCCCCCCGGGGCGGCTCTCTCCCCCAGCAGCCGGAGATGGAAGGGCTGGAAATCGGTGCCTATGAATACATGCTCCTGAGATGGCTCCTGACTGAAGGCAGCGGTGGGCAGGTACTGGGCTGTTAGTTCACCACGTCGTAGTAGTAATTACGCAGCCGCAGCTCCACTGCTACGAACCCGGGCCTTTTGTCCACCCTGGAAGGGGAAGAGACCGGGTGGGGGTCAAGGTGCCTGTGAAAAGCCTTTTCCAAGCTGGGGCCTTCGCAGGCCCAGATTTCAAGCAGCTGCGCCCTCCGGTGGTCCCCTACGGTCTCTGCGCCCATCACGGGGTGATCCCCAGCCCGTGAGGAATGGATCCCATCTGATCCCACTCCACACCTGCGGAACCCAAATCTACACTTTTACAAGATCCCCGGGGGATTCATGTCCACTTTGAAGTTAGAGGAAGATTTTTACTAGAACTCAGAATCTTTTAGACCCTAAGTTCTTGGAATCTCCTGGTGATGCCCGCCACGTGTCTGAAGACACCTCACAGGTGAAGGTGGTGCAGGTAGGTAGTGTCTGGCTCGATTTTCTGAAGTCCGAAACTATGGACATAGCTGCAACTCTCCTCCCCACACTCCTGCTGAACATGTACCAGTTTTCCGATAGGGGATGTTATATGGGTTCTTACTGAAACTTCCCCCATTTATTGGGTGCCCAGGATTGAACCCAGGGGTGCTTAACCACTGAATCACATCCCCAGCCTCCCTCCTACCCTTTCAAAGGCAGATCTCGCCAAGTTGTGTGGTTAGATCCTTGTTAAGTTGCTAAGGCTGGCTTTGAACTTGCCCTCTCCTGCCTCAGCCTCCTAGCTGCTGGGATGACAGGGAGCATCACCAGGACCAGCAAAATTTCCCTCTTTTCATGGCTGAGACAAAGACCCAAGCATTCTCTATTGCAAATCTTAACAGGGCAAGGCCTTTCTCTGAGCCAGTGAGGTGCTGAAGTAAGTAAACTACGGGTTAAGGTTTTTTGCAATCTTGATCTCTAAGAAGACATCTACAGCTATCTCTGCTTTCCGTAACAGGAGCAGAGGTCAGAACCCTTAGGAGTACAGTCCTACCACATGGAATTGGTTCCAGGACCCCCAAGGACACCAAAGTCCAAGGATGCTTGAATCCCTTCTACAAAATAGTACAGTATTTGCATATAACCTAGGCATGTCCTCCTGTATGCTTCAAATTGCCTCTAAATTACTTACAATATCTAATAGGATGTAAATTGTATTTACTATGGGAATAGTCGGACTTTGTTGTTTAAGGAATAACAATAAGATAAAGAAGTCTGTACATGTTCAGTGCAGACATGATATTTTCCATCTATAGAAATCTGATCTGCCAGTTGGCTGTACCTGTGAATGGGGAACCCCTGACATTGAGGGGTGACTGTGTTTCTTACAACCTTGAGACTATCCTTGATTAGAAGTTATCTTTCTCATTTTGCAATACTTTTCACTATAATGCAAGTGGTTAAAGTTGCCCAGTAGGTAAACTACAACTTGAGGTTAAGTGGTAGACAACTGTCCTCATTTAACCATTTTGACTCGAGACGGCTGCAGTTCCACCTCGTTCAGTCTAGACACACGGGAACAACCACAGAACATGCCCAAGAACCGAGAGTCTCCATTATAAGAGCGGTTTCTGCAAAACCCAAGATGGGTAGTTTTGTCAAATGGCATCAAAATAAATGGTCCTGCCAATATCTTTGGAATAGCAAACATTTCAACAGCAGTTCCTGAGAAGCTAATAGCCCTTCAAACCGTGGCCTCTGGGCCCACAGATTGCTCTTAGAGAGCATGCCCTGGGGCTCCCGGGTGCCATTCAAGCTTTTTGAATGCACCTGAATTCTGCTCAGGGGCTGTGTGGGAGGTAATCAGGGAAGGAAAATGCATTGCACCCAGAATTAGGGATTGACTTTTGACTCTGCCTGTGCTAGGCAGCCTGCGAATGTTATGTGATGACCCTGAGCCATGCTCTGCTGGACCCGACACTGAACCCATCTGTGATCAGGAGAATCTCCTAATACACTGTAGAACCAGGGGTGCTCTCAGATGGGGCAGCCAACATGGCAGAAGCCAGGATCCCTTACGCCACCTAGTGGTCCATAAGATCATACCTCCTGGTGACACTGTAGACATCTGTAAACACATTCTATGTCATTAGCACAAAGACAAAAGTCACCCCCAATGCATTCCTAGAACATGTCCATGTCGCTAAGGCACATCCGACTGTATCTTAAAGGGGACAGTCCCTGGCCCTCCCCTATTGTTGTTTAGGAAAGGGCATATCTTGATGCATGGCAAGGTAGAATCTGTGCTTCCTGTTCATGCCAAGTGATGCCACCACCCTCCACAGCTCTTGGGTAAGGTGCCAGCAGTACTGGGTACTCACTCGTAGGTCCAGCACAGGTTCATCAGGTCGTACATCTCTCTGGGACACCCTTGAGGGCACCCCATCCGCTCTCCTTTCTCCAGCATGGCGGTAACTTCACTTCCTTTCATCCCCTAAGACATGCAAAAGACACAGGAGCCTTTGAAACACAGTGTTAACCAACAAACCCAAATAACCACCTCACCGCCCAAGACACCAACGAGTATGGGCTGTGTGGTGCCAGTGATGTAAGTCACAAGCCAGGGGCATATCATCTATGAGGTTAGGAGTTAGATCCAGTACACAGATTGGGGCAAGAGCTGTATGTGGGGAACAGGGAATGGGGTGTTATGGATCAGCTACAGAGTATCCCCCAAAAGCTCATGTGTGAGACAATGCAAGAACGGTCAGAGGTGCAATGATGAGGTTATGAGAGTCCTAACCTTCTCCATGGATTAATTCACCAATAGGGATTGCTGAGGTGTAACTGTAGGCAGGAAGGGTGTACCCAGGGGACAGGTCACTGGGGGTGTGCCTTTGAGGTTCATATTTTGTCCCTGGTGAGCAGAACTCTCTCTCTTTCTCTTTGCTCCCCGATTCCCATGTTCTGAGCTGCTTTCTTTCACCATGCTCTTCTGCCATGATGTTCTGCGTCACCTTGGGCTCAGAGCTGTGGAGTCAGCCATCTGTGGACTGAAACCTCAGAACTGGTGAGCCCCAAACAAAATTTCCCTCCTCTATGTTGTTCTTGTCAGGTATTTTAATCACAGCGACAAAAACGAAACAACCACCACAAAAAGCTGATGAGAACATGAGGATATTCTGGATTTCTGCTCTATTTCCTCCTCTGGGGGCTGGTTTCATGTGTGCTTCATTTGTGAAAACTCACTGAGCTGAATTTTAGGATCCGTATACTTTTGATATTACACTTTGATTAAAAAAAATCTGAGAAGTGTAAACGGACTGTAAATGTGTTACTGTCGATAGTCATGGTTTATATTTTAGCTCTAGGGAAACATGGTCTGGATATTTTATGCCTATCTATATGTGTGACATGAAGAAAATACACCGTTCCTCTCAGGTCCGTGTACACTGAGGTCATGTTAATAACCACTGTCAGGAGGTAAGCAGAGACTCAGGGTGCCCAGAGTTCACGATTGGCAGGTTCTTGGGCAGATAATGTGGTGCTTATCCTTTCTGTAAGCCACATAGTTTAGGAAGGAAGTGTGTGGACATGGATGGCTCACTCGATAGGGCTTCTGCCCATAGGAGAAGGCTTCCCACATCAGCACGCCGAAGCTCCACACGTCGCTTTTGCTGGAGAACTTGTAGTAGTTGATGCATTCGGGGGCATACCACTTCACGGGCCACTTCCCGTGGGTCTGGGCCTGAACACAAAGCAGATGGAGAGAAAAGCCACGTGAACCAGGGTTTTATCCCCATTCGCGGAAACCTGGACACAAGCCAAGTGACCATCAGCAGACAGGTGGACGAGCCAAATGTCATCTGCACAGACATTCATCTATGAAAAGGAGGGAGATTCTGATGCCTGCTACAGCACGGGAGAAACCCACGAGCCTCACATTAAATAGGACAGTCGCCACACAGCAAATACAGTATGATCCTGCTTACTCAGAAGGACCCAGAGAAGCCATATTCAGGAGATGTACAGGGGAGAGTGGGAAGTCGTTTAATGGATACAGTTTTAAGATGTGGAGAGTTCTGAAGGTCAGTTGTACAACATGAGCACATGACCAAACAATGCACTTAAAAATGGCTAAGTGGTGAATTTTATGTTACATGCATTTAACACAATTTTTAAAATGGTGAAGATTATGACTCACACAATGCTCTGTGCATGTGTGTGTGTGTGTGTGTGTGTGTACATTTGGAATGAAAAGACAATTTTTTTTTTTTTTGGTGATATTGGGGATTGAACGTAGGCCTTCATGAATACCAGGTAAGCACTCCGCCATGTCCTTAGCTCTGAAATAGATTTTTTAAATCCTATGAAATCTTAAAACGTTAAGCACTAATTTTAGATTTAAATATATATTTTTAAGAATTGGTTGGGTCAAACTGTCAAACTGCTCACTCTTTTTCTCTTGTCTTGTCTTTTTCTTTCACCTCTTGGCTGCACACGGCTTCATGGAGCATGAAGTTGGCAATGGACCAGCCCAGCCTGAGTGTCAGGTCAAGGTTGCATGCCAACACCGGGCTGCTCACAAGCATGTTCAACTGCAACTACGTGTTGGTCTGTAGTTTTAAGCCAATGCTAATTATTTTAGCATAGGCTATTTGCTGTGCCATTTAAAAAATGGAGATTAAATGCTTTAAACTTCCTAATTAAAAAAAAATCCAGTAGTATTAAGAAGATCAAAACTGTGCACAGGGAAGCCCTGGAGGGTTTGGGGTTAGTATGGTACACTGTTGAGTCTTGTTATCACTCCCTGATGTTCCCTTTCATAGGAACAAAATCTCCCCGGGGTGGTGAGAGGGACATGCTCTCAGTGAAAATTGATTTCATTTCACTGATGTAGGTCAGCAGTAGCCATCTGGGGATGTCACTATGGAGATGGTAGGATACCCTTAGACTTCTCAAAACTACACAACCAACTATACTGCTGTCTTAATCGTGTGATGCATTATTTTTACATTTTCTGATTTTCAAGGTTGTGAACCATGTAGTGAGGTGTGCTAATTCAAGTTCATTTTGAATTTTGAACCAATAACCAGGTAAACCTTTAACACATCCTAAACATGCTGAAAAGTCAGTCTCTCTCCATTACTAGCTCCAGCTTCTCTACGGACACAAGCAACTTTGATAGGATCTGGTGTATCTTTCAAGAACAAGCTGGATACAAGCATAAACGGGTAATATGTATTTTTTGGTAATAAAACTAGGGCATGTGTATTCTGTACCTTACTTTTAATTTCCATACTTAACCATGCATCTTGGACACAGCTCTAGATTGACTCGTGCAAAATAATGTCACTTCTGAAAGTTGCAGTGTGTGCTTCCTAAGAAGCTGTCAGGACTCACGGAGCCAGATTCCTACTGAGAGGACACAAGATGGTTTCCAGGGATTTGCTGTGACAGATCCGATCCTGCTAGAGTGCACAACACTGAGTGTTTATGTTTGCCCTTGTGGGGAGCTGTGGATCTAGGGCACTGTGAATACAGCTGTGACACCGCCCGGAGCAGGCTGCCATGCGCGGCTCCCCAGGCACTGGGGAGCCCATGTGCCTCCATTCCTGTCATTTCTCTGTGATCTGACTTAACTCTTGATTCTTTTATGTTTTATTTTGCCAGCTTTATGGCCTCCTGAACTCGATTATTAGAATAAATATAAATATTCTTAAAAATCCTCCCTATCTCTGTCTTTTCAGTGGTGTTGGGTCCTTTCTCACTGCTTCTAACAGGGTCCTGACTTCTGAGTATCCTCCTTTTTCTCCTTCTCTGATTCTCAGAGATCTGCTGGTTTGCTCCTCAACTGTACATTTATATCTAATCTCTGTGGCAGTTTTAAAATCGACCACCAGTTGTATGTTGCTCTTCTTCTCAAGGGACCCATCCAAGCACAAGCAGGTTACTAGATCTTTGCAGAAAGCTTCAACGATTAAAAGAGAACGAATCAAAACGGAAAAGAAAAGCAACTTACAAGAAACAGGCTCTGCAGGGAAAACAAAATAGAAAACCTGTCCCCTGAATCTGGGTGAGCTATGGCTGCAGTGACCAACAGAAGCAGGGAAAAGTGACCCAGCTTCCTGTAGCCGCCATGCTGCAAGGAAGCCCAAGGGCCACAAGGAGGCACTACACAGAAGCGTGCCGGCCCACAGCCCAGTGGAGGTCCCAGGCCACAGGCTGTGGTCAGTCAGTCTCTAGCTGTACGAATGAGCACCATGGAGTTGGATCCCCAGCTCCTTTAGTGAACTGAGTCACTGGGCGGGGCAGAAACCCCCTGTCCCCACTGAGCCAGGCCAGTTTAGTATCAGTAAATGGGCGCTGGCTGGTCTTTCCCTGCACGGAGTTTGCAGTGGTCTTTGAGGCAGCAGCAGTAGATACTGAGGACGGCATTCATATTCTGATGTGTATTTCTCCATGTCTTCCTTTAGGACTGTTCCCAACTGGCTGTCCTCTCTTCTATTAGCCATGGCATTCCAACTTGATGCCTGCTTTACAAGGCTCTTCCTTCTGCCCTGTGTCCTGGTGCCCTTCCTTCCAGACTGCACTTCACTTTGCTGTTTCCCCTGGGCCTTCAGATGGGCTCCCGCTGACACCTGTCTCAGGTTGCTCAGGTCCTACGTGCACCCCCGTGGGCAGCTGCTTTATGAGCAAAGGCACAAGGACGGGGCTGTGTGGGAGCAGGTGCTAGTCACAAATACTCTCCCTGGGGCAGGCAAGGTCAACCAGTGCCTGCTTCTGTTCCCAAGATAACTGACATCCGCCATCCCCTGGCCACCTCCTGGAGTCACGTGCTGCCTCTCAGGAAAAGGGTGAATGGGTGGGCACTGTCCTCTAGGGGGGCTTTTCTGATTATGCAGGTGGTGCAGCTCAGGGAAGATTCCACGGCACCCCCCTAACCTGTGTCTGGAGCCACCCCGTCCCCTGTGTTCTGACACTCACTCATTGACAGATCAGGGCGCCTCCTCTATTTATGAGAACCCTGGACATTTCTAGGAACCTAAAGAGTCGATCCTTCTGTGACACTTGTCCCAATAACTCGGCGACAAGTCCTGTTACACTTTCCAGTTGGTCAACACAGACCCTCTGAGTAGGCTGTGACTGCATTCCTGTGAAGATGGGACTTGTTCCTTTCTTTTAGTTATCAGTTCATCTGAGGGCATGAGAAGGGTGACAGTCAGGAGTGAAGTCACCTTGGCAAGCAGGAATGGTCGTTGTGAAATGGGTTTTTAGGAAGTCCAAACACACACTTAGGCCTGGGCATCACTTGATGTTTTCCTGAGAGTCCATCCTCAATTCTGCGTGATTTCTGCCTTAACAAACCAAGGGGTCTATTTCTTTTCCACTCTCACATAATTACCTTGATTTTTGATTTCCAGGATTTTATTATTTTTATCTCTTACACTTTAATTCTAATGGATACCAACAATTTCCACATATTTAGTGGGAAGACATGGGCCCTGATCTGGACACAGATGATGATTTGGGTGGAGATGATGGATTTATATGATATTTCTCATCTGCTTTCTTTGACATAGGTGCAGATATGTGTACGTTAAGGGCTGTTTTGAAATAGATCCATACCAGATGCTCTGGAACAGTGTTCCATTAGATGTTAGTAGATACACCGTGAATCAGGTTTGAGAAAAACAGCAGAGGAAAAACGCTCTTCTGAGCATCAGTTAAATAAAAGGGCTTAGGGAAACCTAACAAGAATCAACCTGTCCAGCCCATAGTTCTCAAAGCTAATTTAGTGAAGGAACTCCATCCTTCTTTTTCAAAACAAATCATTGAGTATTGTTCCATGGAACATAATTCGAAAGAGACTAATTTGAGTAAATCTCAAGGTGTGACATATTTGAGTATTTCCATTTAAAAAAAATAGAATCAAAGTTTTTTTAAAAGAATATTTTTTTAGTTGAGATGGACACAATACCTTTATTGGTTTATTCATTTTTTATGTGGTGCTGAGGATCAAACCCAGGGCCTCACACGTGCTAGGCAAGTGCTCTACCAATGAGCTACAACCCCAGCCCCCTAGAATCAGAGTTTGATAAGAAAATTTTGGCATGGTTACTAGGGAATCTTCTTCTTCAAATCCTACTGTAATAAAATAAAGAGGAGGTTGATTTACCTCTGGGCTTTTGACAACCTGCTGTTCTGAACATCGGGGACTCATTCCTACCTTGTAGTAGTTTTCATCTGCTTGCAGTGCTTTGGAAAGCCCAAAGTCGCTGATCTTGGCATAATGCTGAGTGACCAGCAATACGTTTCTTGCAGCCAGATCTCTGTGCACAAAATTGCACTCCTCCAAATATTTCATTCCCATGGAAACCTGATGAACCAGCTCTATGATGTTCTTATCCTTGACGTGCCTGAAAACCACAAGGCTGCTGTTAGGAACCATGGACGGTGACCCTCACTCCTCCTGCATTCCCTAATCTCACACAGAGGCAGCAGAGGCAACCTTGTTAACGTAACAGCACTTCCAGATGGAACTCCATTTTCCTGATATTCAATAGGTGTGATTTTCACAGCATGCTCTGAATTGCAAGGAAGGCAGCTTAAAGGTGTGGTCATGTTCTGCCCAGCGAGGGCAGACTTCTTGTCCAAATCATCTGAGGGGCTGATTCTACTGCTGAACCGGAAGTGTGGGTAGAGAATGAGTAAAGGAGAACAAAAATGGGTGGATTACAGATCATCTCTAAGTAACTGGACCCAGAGACTGTGCCTCCTCTCTCGAGGTTTCTGAGCATCGACTACCGTGGGAAGGTGCAAAGGGCGAGGTCTCCCACAGAGCTCAGGCTGCTCTGGGGTCAGCAGGGGCCCTGTCCCTCCAGGCACAGCATCTTGGCCTCTGGGCCCATTGCCATACCTGTTCTGCTGCAGATACTTGTTGAGCGGACCAAGCTCTGCCATCTCCATGACCAGCATCCAGGACTCGGCTTCACAGATGCCAATCATGCGCACGATGTAGGGGTTGTCGAGCTGCTGCATGACGTTGGCTTCTGCTAAGAGCTCATCCTTCAGGGCGGGGTCATTGGCCTCGTTTTTCAGGATTTTCACAGCCACTGTTTTCACCACTCTGAAAAACAGGGCGCAACCTGTGGGGAACTTTGCAGAATGACTCCTGTCTACAAAACTACCTTCCATGAAGCATGGTTCCTGTGCAGAAGTGATGTTATGCAAACACCTACAACAGCCAGGCCTGGTGGCGCACGCCTGTCATCCCAGTGGCTTGGGAGGCTGAGGCAGGAAGACTGCAAGTTCAAAGCCAGCCTCAGCAACTTAGTGAGACCCTAAGCAACTTAGCAAGAGCCTGTCTCAGAATAAAATGTTAAAAAAGGTCTGGGGATGTAGCCCAGTGGTTGAGAGCCCCTGGGTTCAAACTCTGGTACAAAAAACAAAACCAAAAAATCTGTAACAGAGCGCATCTTATAATGCCATGTGATGAACGCCTAGTCTTCTAACCACGCTCTTTTATAGATGAAGAGAGTAACACCACATTACTTACAAATAATGGTGGGGCCCCATGCTAAAGAATGCCCCAAACCAAGCAAAACCCCGAAATGGTAAAATATTTAAAGAGCCTCTACATAAAACCAACCATGATATACATGGATTTCTGTAACATCTTGTGATTTACCAATCAAGATCATGTGATCATAAGATTCCCTTAATAACAATGGAAAATGAATTTCTCAGTGCAGAATTATGAAACACACATTGTTAAAGCTCACAGTTGGGAAAAAAATACTTCTTTTTCCATCTGAAATTTGTTAATTTTAAGCAATCTTCAACTTAGTTTGCAAAAATTAAGATTTTTTAAAAATATTCTAACAAAAAGCACCACCTAGATCATGTTGAACTCTTGAAAATATTCTAATAGAGTGAGGCTTCAATAAAATAAGAGAACTTAATTGTACGTGATTTGAAAAACTGCACCTCTCTGTGATACGATTCCCAGGAGGATGGGAAGTATCTCGTTGAGCCCCCAAACTGAAGAATAAAGAGAGAACTATCCAATAAAATAGATCAAAAAAAAACAACAGGAGACTCACTCTGACACACTAGAGAGAAAAGCACTTGTAACTTCGGGGAATGTCGGTAGTTGACCACGGTGGTCGCTTTCACACAGACGGGTTCAGAACATTAGAGCACCCCAGAAAACCCCCCGGGCCCTCCTGCGGACATGGAGCTACCCCTTCATGCCCTCTCTAGACAGTTGATCATTTTGCTTTTCACATGTGGGTCTACCACCCATTGGGAACTGGTTTTGTGTATGGTGTGAGGCAGGGGTCAAAATTAAGAAGCCAAAATCTTTCAACTCTTGCAAATGTTTAAGGAAGAACCAACAAACTCTTCCAGAAAAATATTAGATGAAGGAAACTCCCCAACTCATTTTGAGGCCAGCATTACTCTGATGCCCCAAATCAGATAATTACGAGAAAAGAAAACAAACTGACTGAGATCCTTCATGAACACAGATGTAAAAATTCTAAGAGAAATATTAATACATTAAGTTCAGTAACTTATGGAAATATATAATGAACAAATAACGGACAAGGAGAGTCTATTCCAGGAATGCAAGGTGCGTTTCACCTTCGAAAGCCAATCAGTGTCATCCACCATATAAACACCATAAAGGAGACAGGCCACATGGTGGTCTCAGTGGAGGGACAGTGTTCAGTAAAATCCGGCATACATTCATTCTTAGAGAAAACTCTGAGAAGTGCAGGAATAAGAGAACACTTCTTTATTCTCATAGAGAGCAGCTAAAACCTATAGCTAACATCATTCCTAATGGTAAAATACAGGAAGTTTTCTCTGTTGGATCAGTGGCCAGGCTACTGCCCCCTTTTATCAGGCATTGCTTTACGGTTCCTGATTAATACATAAGACACACACAAACACAAGGATTGGACAGGAGGAAACAAAACTGTGATTCTTCATTATTCACGGAAGGATGTCCGTGCTTACTGACTAGAAGACTCAGTATGGTGAAGATGCTATTTGCCCCCAATTAACCTAGAGAGCCTCTTCCCTCCCCACACCCTCTAGTGGGAATTAGGCACCTATGTCTATGTTAATACTTCATTAAGCAAGGAATTTAAATATGGCCAACTATAACAAGTTGAAAAAATGTGTGCCTAAATCCATGAGAATTAATATTCAGTTTTAAAAAAAAGATCGTGATTATATACATATATAAAAATAAGCATCGTGGACAATGTGTATATATATACATACATACATACATATATATATACCCCCTACACATATGCTCTGCATATGTACACACATATGGTAAATGCACATGAATATACATACACATATGGAGGGGCAGCCTCAGAAGCAAGGGTTTCTGTGTGTGCTTTTGCCTACATGTTTTTCTTTTCTCATTTACATTGCTGGGGATAAACCCAGGGCCTCTCGTGTGCTAGGCCAGCTTCAGCCCTAGTCCTCATCTATATTTTTGATCTTTGAATCATGCAAATTACCTACTCAAGAAAACATCACTTTTACCAAAATTTCTTCCATCGAGAATACAATGAAACAATGAACCCTATCAAACCTGTGTTAATGTTTTAACCTATCTGAAGAGAGGGCTTGTCTCAAAGGACTTTAGAAATCAGTATTTTTACGGGACATTCTATGTGGGATTCCTTCTAAAGATCAATTAAGATGCAAAGTCATTTTAGTAACGTAGGAATTTTAACTCATTTATGGTACATTGTGATTTTCAATTACACCAGAAAGAAAAAAAAATACAAGTTGTCCTCATGGTATTTGGAATTAAGAATTTTCTAGGTAAGAAAATCGAGACACATTATAAAATCCCCCCAAATAAGCGAGAACGCCATACTGTTGTTTTATTTAAATAAGATGATTCATGTGTGTATACAGGTGCATATTAAACTTCAAAAAAACACACATAACCAAGTGTAGTTAAGAGTGGTCGTGTTTGGGTATGAAGATGCTGTTCTCGCGCATTTGCTTATTTCCATTCCCTGATTTTCTATAAGGCGTGTGTACTAAAACTGAAATCGTTCCTACTCCCAGAGTTAGTACCCGTAATGGATGCTCTCATTATAAGAATACCGGAAATAAGCAAACTTTATGATGTGTAGAGAACTCGGCCATGTCAGGCTGGATCTTAAGTTCAGGACTAACGAATATCATCGATGTATTCTTAGAAGTTTCTAGAACGTCTGCTCATGGGGGGAGGATGATAGCGTAATGGAGCACCGCGACTTACTTTTTCATTTGGTAGTAGCCCTTTTTCACGGTCCCGAAGTTACCAGAGCCCAGTTCCTTGTCCTCTAGCGTGAGCAGGTTTCGGTCCAGGTAGACCTCCTTGGGCCTGATCTCCTCGGGGTCCGCATAGGGGCTCTCGTACACCTCTGTGTCCATGGGCATGGCTTCTATCTGGGGACCTGCAACACAGGCCGGAGACACAACCCTGAGGTGGGACTCCCTGTGAGGGTCAGCCCTTGGGTCGCCGTGGGAACGGAGGGTGTGACAGAGAACTGAATCAGGAAAGGGTCCTCAACCCCAGATAAAACAGTGGGCTGCGGTGGCTTTAAATTAGGTCTGACAGTGATGGGACATCCTGCCTGCTGAGAGGTGCAGCCTAGGTCACCGCTCCTTCGCAGAGCGCAGGAGCAGTGACGCGTGTGACTTCCAAGGACACACGACTTCTGCCTCGTCTGTGGGAAAGCTCATTCCTGAAGTCTTGAGGTGACGTGCAAGGTGTTCTGAGGCCACCGTGTTGTGAGACAGTCCACAGCAGCCCACTCACAGCGACCAAACCAAGAGGACCTCTAGTTAGTACACGGGGGAGACCGAGACGGGCCGCCCTGGCCTTGCCCTGCACCACCTGCAGGGTCCAGCCTGAGTCTACCCCATGGGGCAGGTCCAATCCCGACTACAGAAGTTAATGAAATGGGATATAACTGGTTCTCATTATTCTAAAGCACTGCCTCACGGTGTTTTTACAGCATGAAACAGACTCCAAGTTCATTCACAAAAAGAGAAACTTGGAGATGGACACCTAGAGGACCCAAGGAAACCCTCCAAAGGCCCCACTTCTGAGGCCAGGCCATGACGGGGGTCTCTCCAGGAACTGGGTCTCCTCACGGCCCCACAGAGTGAGTTTCCCTCCACACACCTGGAAGACGAGCGGCCCACACGTCTCCTCCATCCCCACACCCCGACTGGACCTTCTTCAAAACTAACAGTGGACACACGGGGCTTTCCAAGAACATGACCCTCTCAGAACTGCAAATAGAGTCGATGCCAAATTCCAAGGGGAGACCTTCGGAAGAAGACTCGTGATGTCGTCCACGCAGCCAGTTTATGGAGAGGGTCTTGATGGCAGCACACTATCTCACTCAACAGGCCCGTCCTGCTCACGGACACATGACATCGCTGCTACAATCTTCTCACAACTACAGACCACGCGCTGCACTTTGGAGCCAACTCTACCCACTTACAAGTGCCCATACACTTTGCTCTGCGAATGTCCAGAGAATAAAAGTGTGTTTCTCACCTCGCTCCGCAGCCCAGTGTCCTCGTTCTGGCTCATAAGGGTTGAAGGACGCAGCGCTCTCTGGCCGGGTCCTGGGGGACGGGGAGGCCTGAAGCACATAGATGACCCCATGTCACTTATTTCACTGACACACACTCAGGTAGGTCTGAGTATTTTTTATTTTCCAACAATCACAGCTGAACTTATGCAGGGAAGACAAAGGAAAGAATTCAGAAGAACGGAAAGGAAAATGAAAAGGGTTATCTCATTTTTCCAGCGACTGTTTGGATCTTGGAAGGAGTACCTGCAGCTCAGGTCCGGCTGGGGTCTCAGAGGGTATAGGGAGACCATCCCCTCTGTTCAGCTAGAATTCCCTCCCCACTTCTGTGGCTTTTCACATCAGTTTCCCATCTACCAAAAGATGCTGAGGATTCTCATGTTCCCCTTGGATTCATTTTCCTGCTCTAACTCTGTCTCTCTGGTCTTATTTTACATGGAAGCTATTTTAAAAGGGAAATTCAATACCCGCCAGCTGCTACCATCTACTTCCTAAGGCCAAGGCATGCAGGTACATTTTATTGCCACCTGCTTCTGTGGCCACAGGGGACATCTAGCACCATCTGAGTGGATGCTGGCAGATAGCCCTAGCCAGGAAGCTACAGGTCCCAAAGTCTGGCTGCCACCAACCCGGGCCATCGCAAAGCTATGGGTCCTGTGAGATGAGGAATGTTTTTTGATTACCTGAAGGAAGGTAACAGCAGCCCATCTGAAGCAAAGCTTGGCGGGTCATTACAAACTTGAATAATACGCATTTGATTAACATCAATTTGCATCATGAAATAAATGGGGAAAAAATCTACTCCTTATATTCCTAAGGACTCTCCTTCTTGAACACATTATCCTGAATTTCCTGACCCATCTTCACCTTTAAGATAAATCAAGGTGATTGGGCTGGGGATGTGGCTCAAGCAGTAGCATGCTTGCCTGGCATGCATGGGGCACTGAGTTCGATCCTCAGCACCACATACAAATAAAAAAGATGTTGTGTCCACCGGAAATTAAAAATTCTCTCTCTCTCTCTCTCTTTAAAAAAAAAATCAAGGTGATTGCTACTAAATTTAGTTCACAGAAAATCCACAATCCAAATCCCTCCCTACTCCCCATTGGTATGAACTGAGTAGCAACTTTATTTATCCCAAACACTGGCCAGGAAGAAATGAGATAACACCAGATTTGGGAGAAGTTTAAAGAAACAGAGAGACACTGAAGCTTCACATTACACCGTCACTTATCTTACAGGACATACTAAATCCTCATCTGCCTTATTGGTTATAGGCTCAGAAACCAACGTGTAACAATGCGGTCATAATGTACCACGGGGCCACCTGGCTGTGCATCTCGTTGCGTCTTGATGTCCTCCTCTCCTGCTGAGGGCATGGCCTCCCGCAGTGGTGAGGCTAAAGGACATGAGGTCTTATCTGTCAGAGGGAGATCATCAGATCTATGTTCTCCTGCATCATCCCAGCATTCTTATGAACTGTTTAAAAGAACTGTGACATATCAAAAATGACAAAAGTTCCCGAGGTATACTATTCATTGCCTGCATGAGTGTCTGCCATATGCATGATAGGTGCTCGATAAAAATGTGTTAAACAAGCACGTGAGTGGATGGATGGGTGGGTGAAAGAAAATCACTCCTTATAAATGGGAGGTGCCAAGTGTAACCTAATATTGATGCTAAAACGAGTTTTCTCTCCAGACTTTAATAGAGGGGAGTAGGTACAGATTATTCCAAACGACAATCTGCCTCTTTCAAACATTGTATATGACTTCACTTCCAATTTATAATACAATTACCCTGTTTTCCATCCTTCCTGCTGAGTTCCCTCCCTCAAACAAACTCTAAGCTGGAATACTTTTTTTAAAAAAAGTTGTTTTTCAGGTTAACATTTACAATAATTTCGAAAACTTTGATTTTCCCTATAGGAAAATTCTAGATCCCAAGGCAAAACTGGAACAGACACAGAGTTAAAGGATGCCCCAGGATAGGCCACCAGGGAGGAAGGGACCATGGATCCTTGCCTTAAGAACTACTGTCTTCTGCTCACTCAGGACACTATCCTGAGGCTTCAGCCTCTGCCCAGTAGAATGTTCTCCAGAGCAAGGGACCTCAAAAAGACTTGTTACAACTAAATCACAGTGCAAATACCTAACGTAGAAATCCTGCGGAAACAGTCTTAAAACACAGGTGAAATTGTTTAAAAAAATGCTGGAAAGAATACAGTGTATAAGGACTAAGTAGGAATCAGTACTGATGGACCAGGGGAGTCTAAAGTCCTGCCCGTGAGTACCTCAGACTCAGATCGGCCGTGTGTTACGCGCTCCTTGTCTTTCGGGGCTTATTATGGACAAGGAAACAGACTGGGGCTCTCCTCTGGAAATTCGGGCTCCATGTTTTCAGCAAAGGTGGCTCAGGGCTTGATTCTATGCTGCCCCACACAGACCACCCTGTGAGGAGGAGGCCTCAGGGTTCAGCCACAGAGAGCCCCGAGTCCCTCCATCAACCACGCCAGCTCTCTCCTATCTGGATGCCTTCATCCCCAGCACCCCCTGCTTTCTGGAGCCTGATCCGTTTGGAACAAAAGATGGCACCGCACTTGGCAGAACATTCTGTGGCAGAAACGGGGGGTTCCCACTGAGTCAGGTAAGAAAGCAATGTCCATTTTATGATGAAGATGATACAAATCCAAGTCCCACCTTTCCCTAAGGGGTCAATAGGCCATCTGGCCAAACACAACAGCAGCTTAAACCTGGGAAGTCAAAACTCAGCTGACGAGAACAATCTGAGGCCTCTGTACGGAGTGAACACAAAGGCATGATGATGAATCATGAAGGTATCTATTATTGCGTGACATTTAATGAAATGTTGATTTTAGTGAAAAAACATATGGCTGGTGAGCATTGCTATGCCTCGCCACCTTCCTTCTGCTTTATGTTTGGGGAATCTACTCTGCCCTGGTCAACACTATCATCTTTTCTCCATAGAGAACAACAAGGCCTAAAGGAAATGCAGACAGTTCCTTTGACCCCATTTTGCCAACACTCAAAACAGAGAACACAGCTGCTGGGCACCACTAGGTGGCACCAGCTACCTGAGCTTCTGACTTTCCAAAGAGAAACTGGAATTTTTAAATCTCATCAATTCAGGTGATGATAGCCTATTCCATAGAAATGATTTAAAAGTCACGTTTGATTATAAGTTATGGTCCCTGATATTATACAGTTTAGGTTTAACTGCAAACAGAAAATATTTTTGACATTTTTTTTTTTAATTAAAGTGCTTGGAATTTGGAAGTGAACAAGAGTAGGGGAAAAAGAGAATGCTCTTATGGCACAGAGAGATAAGCTAATTCCGAGTCTCCTGGTTTCCCAGTACCGTAAGTGTCCTCCGGTTTATTATCAAGATCCTGATTTTCACTGTCAGGTTCTTGAAAGGTGTTTTCAAGTGAGGCAGCTGTAGTCATATAGGTGAGAACATAATCGCGATGGCAGCCAGTCAACTTCAGAGCTACTGGCTGCAGTAAACCATGCGTGGCTACCAGTGGTCTCCAGTGGAATGGCCACAGTCATTCCAGGCTGTGGGTCAGTATTAGGGTTGTTTCAGATGCACAGAAGCACACGTCATCTGCACAAGGAATCTTCTCTCATGTGACAGTAAAGGTGTAAAATCTGTCCCTCTAAAACCACATGGACACCCTTTCTCGGTGATGTAGCCTGCTGGCTTGGCACTGCCAAGTCAAAAGATGTGCCTGGAGAATTTCTGTCTTCCTGTTCTCTCTGGGGGGCCCTAGGAAATGAGTATTTAGAGAAATGTTTTTAAATATCTCAATTACCCATGTATGTGTTGAGTAAAACAGGAAGAAAAAAAGTGGGTTTTAATGAGAAATTTGGGGACACATCTCAGTCTAATCATCTTAGGAAATGTGTCTTTGAAATGCAAAACTGAAAAGCCACCTTCGGGTCTTTAAGGCTGATGGTCAAATTCTGCTCATTTTTCTTAATAGGATACATTTTTATCAATGTTTTTATTAGTGCATTATAATTATGGATAATATTGGGGTTAGAGGATGGATACAGTTTTGTGCTTACGTTAAAAAAGACAAACAGAATTCCAGGACTAATGACAAGAGGCATATGATTCTATGTAAGGACTCCCAGGACTTATATTCTTTAGTTAAATTCAGTTATATAAATATAAACACACGGGCTGGGGTTGTGGCTCAGAGGTAGAGCGCTCGCCTAGCATGCGTGAGATACTGGGTTTGATCCTCAGCACCACATAAAGTAAAATAAAGACATTGTGTCCACCTATAACTAAAAAATAAATTAAAAACAAGTAAATACAAACGTGATACTAATTTTTAAAGACAAGTTTAAAATGCATCTGACTCTTGTTTTTATTATGAAAATTTCAAATTCTCTAATCATTTGAAAATCAAAGCATACTTTTCATTAGCTGTATAGATGCTAGAGTTACTTTAAGTTCCAACACATACTTTTTATCTGAATTGTTAAAAACAATTGTTAATGTTAAGCAAATTAACAAGTTAAAAGTTGTTTACTCCTGAGTATAACCGATGGGCTACTTGACATAATTGTCACAATTCTTTAATCATGAACAGTTAAACAATGGAAAGTTCCTCATCCATTTTTGAGAACATAAGTATGAATTCTGCTAGATTATTCCTGATGAATCATTAAAATATTTAATCCCTATTTTAAATAATATAATCCTGCTCCCTTACCAATTATCTACTGATATTTTTGGCATCTATGAAAACTTGAAGCATTACCAGCATTTTCTGTATTCTTCTAGAATATTTCACACTATGTCAATACTATCTATCTGTCTATCTATTTATCTATGACTTTGCTTTTCAACAGTTAACATTGTATTTTGGAAATAATTCTAGATTTCAGCTTCTCTCACAGTAGCAGTTTTACTTAACTGATAACATTTATTTCCCATTGAAAGACATTTAAATTATTACAGGAATTCGACAATTTTCAGCATCAGAATGAGCACTTTCATATATATACATCTGTGATACAATTGTTTTATGTACTTCTAATTTCCATAGGTGTCACAAAATTGCCTTTCTTGTAGATTGTATCGTTTCATTTTTTCTCTAATAAAGTGTAGTGTGATTCACTACACCCTTGAGACACAGCATACTAAGCTTTTAGATTTGGACCAGTCTCAGTTTCATACAGGCAACAGTTTTGGACAGGATCATGAGGTTCCATCCTACTCGTGATCCTCCCTTACTGGACTTGCTTAGCCTGCTCCCATAACTGTATAACCATAGTTTTAACTGTATGCCATAGTTTTAACTTGCATTTCTCTTATTATAAACTTGAGCAACAGTTAATATATTAAAAACTATATATGTTTACTTTACTCTCAATTACTGACTGAAATTCCCTGCCCATTATCCTCTTAGATAGTTGAATACTTCCCTTATTGATTTATAGAATCTCTTTATATATTAAGGAAATAAATATTCTATACATGTCATTGTTACTATTTATAATACTTACTCCCAGTTTTTACACTTCTCTTTTGGCAGTTATGCCTCTTATCATGTGTATATTGCTTTATTTTTATGTAGTCGTATTTACCGATTCTTTCTTTAGACATTCTCTGTAGTCTAAAAAGGTATACTAAATCTTATTTTCTAGGTATTTCCTTAGCTATTGTGAGGGACCTTAGCTGGCTGAAGCCTACTTAGAAAATGACAGAGGTTTGTTGTCTCACAGGACTGTTTTATTGGTTTTTCATGGTGATGGGTTTTTGAAATGACAACTTGGTTACCCTGAGCTAGAGTCATTGAATCCAACAATAGTCTCAGCACCGTAGTGAAAGAGTTCTGCAGACTTAATCACCACACCTAAACAGTTAATTTATGTTAAGAAGATTATCCTGGGTGAGCCTGACATAATCAATTGAGGGTCCCTAGGAAGAGAATATAGGTTTCCCAAGAAAGAGAAAGGGTAGCATAGAGAGACTGACTGATTTTGCCAGGAGAAAACAGCTTTGGACATGCCTCTGAGGTTCCAACCTGCTTCTGACCTTCCTTTCCTAATAACCTGCCCCATGGATATTGGACTTGCTAAGCCTGCCCCCATGATTTTGTAAGGTAAGTTCATGTGATATACATCTGTGTGAACACTGATATATTATGAGTGTGTGTGGACATGCATATTACTATACATGTGGAGCCCATGTTACATATAACACATATACATGTGCACACATGTGTAAATCTATGTAGTTAGTGTGTGTACATACCATATATGCATACAGATGGGTATATGTGTGCACATGTATGCATGTGTGAATATGTGTGTACATGTATGTCACATGTGTGCTCTGTGTGTGTACATATATCTCCTATTGGTCATGCTTCCCTGGTGGAACCCTGAGCCATCTGCCTGTAAGCCATAGAATTAAGGTGAACACAGGATGCTGAGGTCAAGGTACAGGGTGAAGTGTCCCTCTCCGGGATGACGCATCAGCTGGGGACTGTGAGGTAGCCCGCAGGCCTTAGGCCAGGAGAAGTGGAATGATGAATGAAAGGGGGCAGGGCTCGGAGACGTGGACCACGCCCCTTCCCTTGGCCATTGGCAGATCTGGTGTCGGGAGGTGGCCTAGGACGTGGGGGGACCTGGGCCTGGAGCTGGGGGAAGGCAGCCTGTCCCCGGCAGGGCCTGCCCTGGGCTCTATGAAGCCCTGGACAGCGATGTCCACTGACGACGACTGCACTTTGTGAGTGTGGCTGCCCCAGGACGGCGGTCACTGGCTTCATGACTTTGAGAAGGAGACTCATGCCTGAATGCACCCTGCCTCGGGCAGGTCTTGGAGCTCCTAGGCTTAGGAGACACCTCGGTGCCTGTTTCCCACTGGACACGACTCCTGCTGGACTGCAGCCATCTTGGCCACCCAGCGGGGCCTCTCCACACCAAGGGAGTGTTGCCCACGGTGAGCGAGCGGACAGGGTGGAGCTGTGCAGGGTTCTGCCCGCCAACACCAAGGCAGACCGAGTATTCCCCCAGGGGTGTGAGGGGCCGTTCCCCTCAAATACTTCTCTGTTCTGTGGTCAACAAGATCAAGGGCATCTGAGGATGGCCATCAACTTGGAAAATTACTATCGAATAGGATCGCAGTGTGCTTAGGCTTTTTATTTGTGTTGATTTTAATAAGTAGCTTAATCAATCTCTTCCATGAGTTTAATATTCGATTAAATGCCAAATGTTTGGGATAGTGCTGATGAATGTAAAAATGGCAAGAATGAACTTTACCCCCACTGAAGACAAAAGTCAATACGAAGAAAGAGCAGTCCATGCCACACACACACACACACACACACACACACACACACATGACCCTGTGAATTGTGCATATGTGTTAATCCAGAGTTCAAGTTCAATTGTGCCTATGTGTTAATCCAGAGTTCATGCACATATATATGATTCGAAATAAATAAAATCATCAAAAATGACTTCCCTCCTCAAAAATCCAGTCACACAGCCAAACACACAAATCAATTCGATGTCAACTGCCCCAAAAAGAAAAATAGTTTTTCTAGCCCTCCTATTCCATCTCTTTTCTGTTATATTTAAAGTTCTGTATTGGAACTATGACAACATGGAAAGAATTGAATGAATACTAGACAATGAGTCAATATGCATCACAATCCTAATTCATTAACTAAGGTTCAAGTCTAATGAATTAGGATAATGGACTCTAATTCTGCGCTGGAACCTCAGCCATGAAATGGGAGGCGGGGCACACCCTCTGCACACAACCTGAGGTCTTTATATGTAGTGCACCTACCAAACCTGTTCCCAACAGATGCAACTGACAGTCAATTACATAACACGGCCCCGAGTGATTCTGGCAAGTCAAAAATTGGCTGTCTTTGAAAAGCTCTTCTGATAGGAATATTGGCTACCACTGATCACTCTCACTGCCATGACTTTGAAGATGCACTCGAGCAGCGTCAGCAGGCGGACATGGATGGACTGTATCACGAAGCAACTGGACCCACACGGAAAGCAGGTGCACATGGGGTGTGGGTGTCGCGAGCTGCGGGTGCAAACGAGGGCTGCACAAGGCAAAGCACCGAAGCACAGCGACACGGGCAGTGGACAGGGAGGGCGGGCTGAGCGCTGGCTGAGCCAGGCCAGTCCTACCGCGGCTCAGGGACAGCAAGCAGGGGGCAGGGGGGTCACGGTTTAGCACCTTTCTGCCGTCCCGCTTTGGTAAGTAGTATGATTTGATTCTTGAGATTATTCCGCCCGCTGACCAACTCTAGAAACCATAATGGCAGAGAGGAACAGGAAATTTAGTGTCAGAAAATGAACTCAGGACGGCATACCTGACTGACATCCTACCTGAACTTGCTTCTGCAACGGAGCTCGGCTGAGTCCCTCCCTACCCTGCGGGCGAGGTGGACTCTTGGCCACTTGAAATGCTTCCTGCAGAGGTCACTACTTGGGCAGAAGGAACTAGAAAAATATTAGGGAAATCTTTCCCACCCCTGAGCAGCCTCCTTGGTGGCAACAAAGACTCAGGTCCCAAGTGGCAATCGCCCCTGGCAGAACATACACATCGATGTGGCTTTCTCTGGATCTGGCTTTTGGGGGTGAGGGGTGGGGTATCAGCCACAAAGTGAGGTACAGAGGCCCACTTGCCTGGTGGCATTAGAGGGCACAGAGAGTCCACACTGATGTCCCCCAAAGAATGAGAACATCAGTTCCCACCTTGAGTATAAGTCTAGAAGGAGGAGAAAGGCAGGGTTGCTCTCCAGAGGCTGCAGGCACACACTGGGAAAACTGATGGAGAGGAGCAGTAGCCTCGTTCCCACGCCGTGGACATGAGCCAGGACAAGAGCTCTGGGCCAGACTCAGTCTCCCTCCTTCTCCAGGAACTTCCTTTGAAATCTCACCAAGCATCCACCTCCCAGTTCTCCTTCCTCTAAGCTTTTGTTGAACCAGTTTACTCGGAAAGATCTAATTCCCTGACATCGATTTATCACTTGGGAGACATCTTATCTACCTGCCAAGTCACCCTGCTCCACATGTGGCCCTGTGGATTACACATATGGCCCTGTGAATTGTGCCTATGTGTGAATCCAGAGTTCCAGGCTGAACTTGAATGAAATGTTTCCTTTTCTCAAATCGGACAGAGGGCCTATTTCTGATTTGACATGGGCCTACAATCCCAGCAGCTTGGGAGGCTGAGGCAGGAGGATCACAATTTCAAAGCCAGCCTCAAGAATTTAGTGAGGCCCTAAGCAACTTAGCAAGACCCTGTTTCAAAATACAAAATAGTGGGGCTGGGGATATGGCTCAAGCGGTAGCGTGCTCCCCTGGCATGCATAGGGTGCTGGGTTGGATCCTCAGCACCACATAAAAATAAAATAAAGATGTTGTGTCCACCGAAAACTAAAAAAAAAATACTAAAAAATTCTCTCTCTCTCTCTCTCTCTAAAAAAATACAAAATAGTTTTGAAAAGGGTTAGGATTCTGGTTCAATGGTTAAGTGTCCTGGGTTCCATCTCTGGTACCATAAATAAATAAATAAATAGATAATAAACAGGGAGAATTTAACCCAACCAAGAACTTAGGAAAACTCGTCTAGCCTAGCACTGATAATAGGTTGGCTGTACCCAACACTCACTAGAAATCCTAGTTCATCAAGGGGTATGTTGTGAAGTACAATCAAAACAATGAACACTACTCTTATTAGCCAAACTCTGCTTTGCATTTGTGCTAATAAACATTTGCTTCGATGCCAGAGGCATGTCTAGTGACACTTACCACAGGATGAGCAGTTGGTCCTTGTTGATGAGCTGCAGAAGTGACATCTCCTGGTTAGAAAGAGTGTGGAAGGCTTCCTTGTCCCCTCCTCCACCCCACACCATCAATGTGTCTGCACCACACTGATTCTTGAGAAGACTACAGACCTCTGCACCCATTTCTTTTTATCCTGTTCCACTAGCTTTCACACTGATGCAACTAAAATGAATGGATTTTTTTTTTTTTAAGTTAAAGGGACTGGCTGTCTTTTGAATCCATGGTTTTTGAAGTGGGAGCACTCTGACGGCACGTCTAATCACTCAGTAAGAACCAGAGCCTGGAATCAACCAAATCTGAGACGTGGTTGATTAGACCCATATCTGAAAGTCAGATACCCCTGGGTCCGGGGAACTCACCCATCTGTGCGCCAATTTTCTGACAAGGAACTGTAAGAACTCTTAACAAACCATCTGGCTTGTAAGAATAATGTTCCACCAGCTGAAAGAGAGCAAAGGGAGAAAGTGTGGTAAACGCCAGGGCAAGAAATGGGAAAACAGGGACAGAGAAGCACTGACCCCCTGTCAGACTTCAAAGAACTCAGGAGACACTTAAATCTCTACAGGTGTCTAGGGAGGTGGGCGGCCAACCAGGGGTGTCCTCAAACCTTCTGTGTAAATGGCCAGATAGCGATACTTCAGGCTTTGGGAGACCCCTTACCATCAGTATCACCAAGTTCTTTATTTCTAAAACAATCCTTTAAAAACATTTAAACAAAAATTCTGTCTTCAGGGCCTGCACAGAAACAGGCCATGGGACAGACTCGGTCTAGAGGTTTGCAGACCCCTGAGCTAAAGTAGATAATGTGAAAATAGAGCAGGGTCGTAATTACTGACTCTCAGTCAAACAATCCTGGGGTCTTGGGGTTGGAGTAGGGCACACAGGTACTTTCCAATGCTGTCAAGGAAAACCAAAGTCATCATGGTCACAAAAAATGGAAGATAAAACTGGCTGGAAAATACACACTGAGAAGTACTCAGTGCGGGCAGAACGTTATGGTATTCCCAATGAAAACAGCAAAGGGTCTTAGGAAGGAACGTTCCAGCAATTACCAATGTTGAGCTGCGTCTCCCAGCTCCTACAACTCTAGAGTGAGGCACAACCTTTGAAACTGTGAGTGAAAAACCCGTAAAACTGTCATTGAGAAGTCGAATAAGTGGCTGTATATAAGTGACAGGCCTGGGATCTAAGTATTAGACTCCTGATGCCTTTGTTTATTTATATTTAGTTGTGTTTTTCCTTTTGCAATGCTGGGGATGGTACTGGGCCTCATGCACTCTAGGAACTGCTTTAGCCCTGACCTACAGCCCCAGCCCCTCCAGGTGCCTTTAAATGATTCTTGCAGGAGGCAAAAGACCGTGATGGGAAAAGAACACCAGAAGGCGACATTCTGTATTAACCTCCCTCCTGTGCTTGGAGCTCCGGGTACAGGTAAGCTCAATACTCTTCCAAATCAGTACCGTTAAAATAAAGCAGAGCCTGTGATCACCAGGGAGACACATGCTGATGAGCCCCATCACCAAAAGCCAACGCCCGTGTCATGAGTGACATGTGTGACCAATTATAATAACTGCTACTCAGAAAAGGAGTACCTTTTTTTCTGATTATAGCATTAAGAATGAAATCACACCCGGGGAGGTCGCTCTAAAGGAAATGAGGATCTGCGGTCTCAGTTTTTAAAAACGGCAGGGTTTGGGGTCGAGTGCTTTCCTGGACACTGATTGACTACGTGTGGGTTCCTGGCTGGGCCTGGGTGGGGGCTTGTGAACTCGCCACAAGTATGTCCCTCACCCACGAAAGTTCAAGGTGGTTTTTCTGTGGGCAGAGACGGCTGTCTGTCTGTCTGTCTCCGGACTCACTACGGATTGCAGATGCCCTGGGAACATGGTGTGCAAAGGACCATCACTGTCAGGTCATCCCTGTCAGTAGGTGTGATCTAAAGTGGAGAGCAACTTGTGTGGCTCCCTGCAGAGGTGTGAAGAGCAGGGCGAACACTTTCAGGTGTTCCTGAATGTGCAGGTAACGCCCCCCATCGAGAGCAGAACAGGGCCAAGAGGAAACCACTTCTAGACCAGGGCTGCGACATTCCTAGACAAGCGGCACCCTGGAGCCCAGGAAGGCAGACTTAACTTCACCAGGGGTCTTAGCTGCTCAAGACAGAGACAGAGGCTCTACCTGCAGTGCAGATGGCACCGGAATTCGACACCTCCTCCTGCATCTCACAGCTCCTAGAACAATCTGAGTCCCGGCCCCTGAGCCTGGCTCCCTGCCTATCTGCGTCTGTGTTTTGTGTCTATTTGTCTGAAAGACTCTTCTGGGTTCTAGTTAGAATATCTTAGAAGGAAGCATTTTCCAATTCCCCAAAGCCAGGCTGCCTGTTCAACTCAGAGCCCAGGCCTGAATGGTAAGGGGCAGAACCTTCTGCACCTTTGTTGATCTGGCCCAATGGTCCTTAGGCCCTGGCTTCTCACACATGCAAGTCCCCTGGAGGTCAGGGAGCAGGCTCTGATTGAGGAGGTGGGCAGGGACCCCTGTGTGCATTCCTAACATGCTCCAGGGGCTCTGCTGGTCTGGGGGCCACACTGTGGATGGACAGCGGCCTGTCCCCTCTTATTCCTTAGAGCCCCAAGGGCCCTGTGCTGCAGCCATGAGGAGGGAGAGGATGACGTGTACCTGCCAGAGTGTGTCAAACTTCTTTCCGTCGGGGATGGAGAGCTTCCCCGTCTTGTCCTTGTCGATGCGATAGTGCAGCACCTTCCCTTCGTGCAGCAGGCACAGGGCGTAGGAGCCATTATTGTCTCGGGCCCTGATCCTGGAAGAGAAGACACTGGGTCATCCCCACTCCAGCCAGTCCTGAGACAGGAGCCCGGGAGCAGAGCCCGGGCCGGAGACCTGGCCGGCAGATGCTCTCGGGAACTTTCAGCTGGTGACACAGCCTGAGGGCTGTCCCAAACCTCGAGGGCCCAGGAAGCTCCAACTTGTAGCTCGGGGAGGCTCTGCCAGAAGAGGCTGGTGGGTTCAGGACCAGGGCTCAGGTCTGGCAGGGCCCCAGCAGCCCTGGAGGGTGAGCCTAAGGCTCAGAGGACAGCAAACACGGCTCAGGGTGACTCGCACACGGGACCTTGCCGGGTTCTGAGGGTCTGAGGAGGGGGTGGGCTCATCTCCTTCTGGACCAGGGTCTTGGTTTGGATCCACCCTAGATGGCAAGACCCCCAGCCCTGAGGGAGGGGTCTGGCGGGAGGGGTGCAGGGCGGGCACTCTAACCAGGAATTTTCTGGGGCACAAATCTAGGGATGTGAAGCTTCTGACCCTCGGGGCCTTCTTTACTCCTTCCCCTCTTCCTGATGCAGGGGCAGGGCTGGGGTTCAAGATGGTCAAATAGCTGAGTCGGGTGAAGTCCTTCAGGGAAGAACGTGCCGTCCACCGGGGAGTGAGTGGCCGGCAGCACCGGGGCTGCTATCTGTGGTGCTGATGGTCCCTGAGAATCCATTGTCATTGTCGTCATGGGTAACCTTCAGTGCCACCTGGTGTCCCAGGGGACTGAGACTTGGGATGTGATGACAAACAGATGAGGACACCCCCTCATGCACCATGAAGTCTTCTGAGCATCTCAGGTACCACCAGACGCAGCCCTCTCGTCCCTGTTAGGCCTCCAGATCATGAGGTCTGATCAAGGTGAGTCACAAAGGCGCCAGGAAGCGTCTCCAGCCCCGGCATCTGCTCACATGAGGAAGCAGAGGTCGGAAAGCAGGAAGCCACACGCCCAAGGGGACATGCTCAGGGGAGAGCTCAACTGTGGCCCAGCTGCCGCGGAGAGTGTCTGGGAACGGGGGGATTTCTGCTGCCTCTTCTGGGTTGCGAGAGGCCACGGTCACTGTGAGAGTGAGGTAAGCTCTGGAACGGGACGTGGCCACACTGCCCTTTCCCCCACCACATCCTCTCATCTCCAGAATCAAGCCCAGACTTGAATCCTGGCGTGGGGGGCTGGGACTTGAAACATGAATTTCTTCTCGAGTGGTGCTGAGCCGGGCACAGTGGCCAGCTGCGTTCCTCTATGCTCCGCTGCTCAGGGCGCAGGCCAGGGGGGAGATACACACCCAGACCCTCCCCGGCTCTGGTTGGTGACTCTACTGAAGCCTCCCGCTCTGTGAAAACAGACCACACCCACAGAAACAGCAGCATCTCAAGACTGAATTCCTGTTTCACAGTCACGGGTCACTTAAAGCCATAGTGGGCTCCTGGTGAACGAACCCCCCCACCCCACAAAAAAGCACACAGTGCAACATAGTTTTAGATGGACGAAAACAGAGTCTACTCTCTAGGGAAGCTAGTTCATAACGTGGGGTGATTCATGCTTGCTTTGTTTATCTTCTAAACATCAGTGGCTCACAGAATTGTGTGGATGTATAAATAATATCAACACCCAATCATTAAGCATTATGCACATACGTATAAGAGTTGGTCTTGGGAGAAGGATGACCAGAGGTCACATCAAAATTCTTCTTGATTTAGCTGGGTGCGGTGGTGCCCGCCTGCAATCCCAGCGGCTCAGGAGGCTGAGGCAGGGAGATGGCCTGGGCCCAGGAGTTCAAGGTCAGCCTGTGCCACACAGTGAGACCCTGCTTCTTTAAACAATAAACCCCCAAATAGACACAGGAGATCATACTGCCCAGGGTGAGCATGCAATCAACCTCATGAGAAATCTGGCAGATGCAAACTAAGGCCACCACGGAAATACCACGAGACTGTTCCTCCCGGCAAAACCCCCAGAGACTGATAACTTCTGATGTTGTTAAAAATGGGGGGGCAGCATTCTGCTGGTGGAGCAGGCACTGGGTAAAGCGCCCCTGGGTTCAGTCCCCAGTACTGCAAAAATAAATAAATAAATAAATACAGTTGGGCTGGAATGTGATAACAGCTCTGTCAGGGCTCACCTGTGTGCAATCTGGATTTTCACTCACCATAAAGTAAACAAATTGCAATCTATTCATACAATATACCAAAGCAATAAAATGACATGTGGCAGCCATACGAAGCATCAGTAAGTCTCCCAGACAGAAAACTTACTCCAAGAACATAAAGTCCCCCCAAAGCAAACTGATTTATACAGAAATGGACGCCTGGGCAGTAAAAGTGAAAACAAAACCCAAAACCACCAAAATGTCCAGTAAGTGGTCCCTCCCAAGAAGACTGTGTGGAGGGAGAGGGTCGAGTCGTCTGGAACTCGGGCTGGATTTCACTTCTTGACCTGGGTGGTGTTGACTTGGTACCTACTCACTAGGCTGCCCCTCTGTAGAGTCTGACACTCTCAGGTGTTTTATATCTCACAATAAAACCAGCATAAAAAGAGCACTGGATCAAAGAGGCAGCGGAGACCACCTCCTGCTTTTGAACACGTGTTTTCTGCAAGACCCCCACTTTCTCAAGCTCCCCAACGGAAGGGGTCCTGCAGATTCCTGCTCTCTACCTGGCAGCCCCTGCACGTTCCCCGAGACAGGTAGCTGGCAGGTGTGGCAGCTGCTGTGGACACGCATCGTGAGCACTGCCCGGGGCAGCTGGCAGGAAGTGAGCACGGAGAAGGGAACCCACAGGCCCAGCATCTGCAGCTGGCGGAGACCAGAAGGCTTAGGCGACATTAACAGCCAGCAACCAGGAGCCGGCTGCTGGCTGCAGGCAGGTCCTGGGCTGGACGACACTGAATTTAAAATACGAGACCAATGGCTTTGGAACCTGCCTCCTGGCTCCTCTTCTGGGCCACCTCGTGTTCCTGAGCAAACTCCCCTTGGCAGGTGGTGTGGGCAGCACCAGGATCACTGAGAGAGCCAGCACAGTCCTTGTGCCCTGTCAGGTCCAGCAGGCCCCGGGCTGTTCACCAAAACCTTGGACTGTTTATTTGGAAATTTTTTCCCAAAGATTCCCTTAGAAGAAGCTAACAGATCCGTGGTTTGCCCTGAGAAAGCTGGGGGGTTTCGGGGCTTGATCTCAAGGTTATGCTGAGAAGTTGTGCTTACAGACCCTCGGCCAGTCCTCGTCCTCCTTGGTGTGGCTCCCCTCCTGGGGGGACAGGCCCAGGCCTGGGCTGGGAGGCCTTGAACCTGTGCCATGCAGAGGGAGACAAGAGGCTAGTGTTTCCAGGCTGGGTACCGCCTGGAGGTGCTGACCCTCTTCTTCACCCTCTTGTGTCCTCCTGGGAGAAAGAAATGCGTGGTCGTGACGCTGGGCACCGAGGGCCAGCTGAGGACCTGGGAAGTGGTGGACGCTTGCCCAGGCAGCCTCTCTGAGGCTTCTAGGACAATGACAGAACTGAGCGCCAGGCACGTCCCCGCCCATTCAGTGCTCCTGTTCTCCCTTGACATCTTCGTCCCTCTCAGGGCAGAGTAGAGCATCACTGGGCAAGACGTCATTCCAGAGGGGACCAAGGGCACCTGGCCTCGGCTGTGTAGGCAGGAGGGACACTCACTGCGGCTGCGAGGCAGAGGGTGCTCACTCAGTGGCTTCTCCAGAAAGCAGGGCTCGGGGAGAGGGAGGAGGGAATGCGGGAGGCCTTGGCGTCCTGAAGAGTGTCATGCCACTCAAGAGAGATGACAAGGCTATGGATCCCCCAAAGGCACAATAAATAAATGAAATAAAAAGGCAACTTGTAGGGACTTTGGCTCTGTGCCATCGCAGTGTTTAGGCACAGCATGCAGAGGCCATACAACACGGAAAACGAGGTCAGTCCAGAACGCAATGCACGTCGGGGACCGTGACAAGTTGCTTTTGGCACTTCTGCCTTTTAAGACATTTTATCACTCTCTGTTGGGGTCTATGAGGGTGGAGTAAGTTCATGCTTCCTCTCTTTCAGCGTCACTGAAACTTGTGTCAGCACCGTTGAGCTGATGCGGGCACCGCCCTCAACTGCCTTTGAACACTCATTTACCTTCAGACAGGCTGGGGTGTCCTCTGCTGGCCTGTGACTGCAGAGCCACACACATCGTATAGAAGGGCCCACTTTGATCCATCACGGCCACAGAGGAGAGCTCTGACTGAACTTGGTTTTCATCATGGCATCGGAGGCTCAGAGCAGTCAAACAGCCCCACCCATAACGGACAAGGAGAAGGCTTCTGTAAAACGCATAGCTCACTTTCAAAAACTAGAACTAAAATTGAGGTGAAATGTGAGAAGGGAAAAGGTGAGTATCAAATAAGAGCAAAACAGTGGGTTTGGTCTAAGGGCAAACACTGACACTGGCGTTGCAGTGGGCAGGGGTGACCTCTTAATCCAGCAACCAGGCAGGCACTGGATATGAAGTCCACATGAACAGGGCAAAACCCCTTCAACTCTGGAGGAAAGCAGTCCCAATATAGGACACCCAGGATTCCCACGGATGAATAGCAATCGAATTATGAGCGCAGAAATGATCACCCAAACACAAGGGAACACAAGTTAGGAGAAAAGGGCCATAGATTAAAAAGAGAGAGGAAGAGACAGAGATTAATCTCCCCACCCTGTTACTTTCAGCATTTGAAAAAATCAGATATGGAATATAAACTATGTATGAAATGTTTAGAGAAATCAAAGATGGGATAATAAAAATTAGTAACCAGCGTGATTCTCTCAAAAATTCCCAGAAATATTTGAAAAACTACAACTGCTAGAAATTTTAAAAAAACATAATTGATAAGGAAAAATCAATGAGTGAGTATAACAGCAGATTAAAAAGAGACCAAGCAAAAATTAGTGAATTGGAAAACAAATTCAGTGACATTACCTAGTGGAGCATATAGAGAAAAGTGATAGAGAATAAGAAAGAATTATGAAGGATAAATTTAGAAGGTCTAACATATGTTTAATAGGAGCCAATGAAGCAAGAAATGGTAGGCATGAAAGAAGGCAATTTATAGGGGAAAAAATAGCTAAGAATTCTTTAGAACTGATGAGAGAAAAGATAGATACATGAGAACCACTGGCTCAGCTTTATATATATATTAATTTGTTCATCTGCAAATGATTCAAGTTAAAACCTGACAGTAGTCATCCCTTATATGAAGGCAGTGCTGTCTAAGACTCCCAATGGGTACACCAAGCATCACATTAAGTACTTCACTATATATACTTAGCACTTTACAGGTTACCTTTGGCGTATTCACATTGCCAGCTTCACTACTCTTACTCTTGGGCCATTATTAAGTAAAATAAGGATTAACTGAATACAAGCATTGCCATATCACAACAGTTGATCTGATAATTGAGATGGCTGCTAAGTGAATAACAGGTGGGTAGTGTATACAGTGTGGATACACGGGACAAAAGAATGACTCAGATCTCAGGAGGGACAGGATAGGACAACACAAGATTCCAATCAAGGACACAGAACGCCATGTAATTTAAAACTTCTGAATTGTTGATTCAAGGTATCAGGCTCCGAGGTGTCAGGCTTGCCTGACTCATAACCTGTGTTTTACATGGTGTCACTCAAGTTTCTACAAGTACAAACAGTTTTAAGGTTAACTCTGTCTCCCCAGACAAATATGGCAGCATTTGGGGTGTGATACCGGAATATTCTCACCTATAAATATGGGCACAGACCCTCCAGTGAATTATGGAAACCTCACACACTCACTGTGGTTATTTGTGCTTAATTCAGCCTTTACAGCTATCACACATCTCAAATAGGCTTAAACCAGGTCCCCAGACCAGCAGAATCAGCAACATGGGCAAACGTGCTAGAAATGTCAACCATGAATCTTAACTAAATCTTAACCTAATCTTAGTGAATTAACAATGCAGGGGGTGGGGACCCAGCAGGCACAACACCTAGTGTCCACACACACACACACACACACACACACACACACAGATGTGAAAGCTGCTGCTCAGTATATCATCTCCTCTGGCCCTCGTATATGTTCTGTGAAGCCCAACTCAAGGTATCGCAACCATCTTTATCCTTAGCCCTAATTTAGATTTGTCCTTGGGCAGAGGGAATAATACAAAAGTGTGTATTCTCACAAGCCGAGGAACTGGCTGCAGAGTGAAGAAATTTTTTATGGCTGCCTTATATCAGGTGGCCATTCACCGAGGAGCATCAGTGATGCTATTTCTGAAACACGGTATCTGCCTGTCTTCTGGGCCACGAGGTTGGGCAGGGGACAGGGAGGGTGCAGGGATCAGTGACAGGAGTTAAATTCTGAAGTTCTGATATTCAGGGTGACGATGTCACTTCTGGTGTCCCCAAGCCAGGTCTTCCCAGGCCTGCTCCTGAACAAGAACTGCGAGGCTCTGATTTGCACACCCCAGATTATGTGTGGACACAGCCCTTTCCTTAGGCCCAAATCACGGAATATTCTCTGGCAATGTACAAAGATTTGTTCAGCCCTCTAAACCCTCTATCCCTGTTGATCTATCCTGCAGGGCCTCCCACGGAGCCCCAAACCTGAGAGGCCTGAATGAGTTAGTGAGTGAGTGTGTGTGTGTGTGTGTGTGTGTGTGTGTGTGTGTGTGTGTGTGTACAGGAGGAGTCTAAGGGTTTGGTGTGGAAGGGAGGAAAGAGAAGGGGAAAACTAGCCGTGTACATCATACTCCCCCTGGAAAATGACTGATGTAAAAAGGACAACTCAGGGACTAAGTGTCCATTCCTTCATGAAAGGGGCTGGGGTGGAAGGGCAGGGGGGCATGCGAATTCATAGACAGAACACGTAAGAAAAGGCCACACAGGTGCTGTGACTGTCCAAGGGAACTGGATAGGGGGGAGTCCACCATGGCCTCTGAAGGCCAACGGCACGCCTCCTTGCTCTCTGCTCAGAGGGCCTTCTGAACAACGTTTCCCCCCATATACAAAGAGCAGGGGCTTCTTGGAGCGATTTTAACTAGTACACCCAAGATCTGTCACGGGAGAGGAGCACGCACAAGGCGTCCCACCCGATCACGGACAACAACCAAGGCCACAGCAAAGCACCGAGGGCCATCCTAGCTGCAGGGGCCAGGAACACTTTCCTGACCCACAAGCTAAGCCCACAGGCCACATCTTCCTTGAGAACTGCCCCACGTGGGAGCCTCTCAACTCCCTGGTTTTCAGAATTGCCTAGCATCTTGGTGCAGATGTGAGGTGGCCACCAAAGCTCATGGGTGTGACCACATAGATATTTCAGAGGTGAACTGACCAGGTTATGACAGCCTTAACCTAATCAGTGCCTTAATCTGCTGGAATGGGCCAACTGGGTGGTAACTGTAGGTATGCAGGGTGTGCTGGAGGAGGTGGGCCAGTGGGTGGGTCTCTGTCTGCTGTCTCATCTCTTCTCTCCCTTTGCTTCTTGACAGCCATATCCTGACCTGCTTCCTTCCACCACACTCCTCCACCATGATGTTCTGCCTCACCTTGGATCCACAGCCACGAAGTTGGCCATCCATGGACGGAGACCTCGAAGCCCTGAGCCTCAGATTAACCTTTCCTCCTCGAAAACTGTTCTTGTCAGGCCTTTTGGTCACGGCAATGAAACAGTGGACTTCCCCCCTCTTGGTTTCCCGCCCTTCCCTCCCTTGGCCCATCCTGACCTGGGCAGGCGGCGGTGGCCATCTCAGACCCTGGGCTCCAGTGTCTCTGGCTCTGTGTGGGCTCAGCGTGCCCTGTCTGTGTTAGTCAGCTTGGCATCTCTGCAAGCACCTTACACGTGCTCCTCTCCCGGGACAGATCTCGGGTGCACTAGTTAAAATCGCTCCAAGAAGCCCTTGCCCTTGGTATCTAACAAGGTCAACGCAGAGCATGAAAAGTTGATTTGGGCTCAAGGTTTCCATCTCTGCCAGTTCCATTTCTTGGGGTCTGAGATTAGGCAGAGCGTCATGGCCAGAGGCCCCAGTGGGGAGAGCTCTCAGATCATGGTGGGGTCAGGAACGGAGAGGGAGAGAGGAAGGGGATTAAACCATAACTCCTTCCCCCATCCACACTCAGGCCAGCTGAGGGGCCTCCTAAGAGATTTTAGTTCTATCCCAGAAAGATTGCTCTGTGGCCAACTTCCGTTCTCAGAGTTAACAAGGACCCTAAAAATATACAAATCGTGACTAATAATGAGTTGTGAACTCACAGAAAGGACTGGTGTCTATTTCTAGATAGAGAGAGCAATATTACTCAGTTTTTGTGAATGGGGAGGCAGTCAAAATACCATGTGATACAAACCTTGTAGAAAATAAAGGGGATTTTAGAGATGTCTCAGGCAGCTCATGGAAAATCATGTTATTTTTCTAAATTTGTTTGCTAATAGTATTTACCAGCTTTTTAAAAAAAGGCAGTGATTGATTATGTTTACTTTGCACTTAATTTTGTATTTTTTTTTAAAGAGGGTCTCCAAATTTTGCAGGCTCTGGACTCCACCAATCCTGGATTCTTCCCTGGGGGGAGGGATACATAATTTAAGGGAAATAAACTTTTTGTTTCCTTTTTCTAACAAATTCACTTTGTAGCCACCTGAGCTGTGACTAACTTCTCAAAAATAGCAAGCTGGAGGAGATCAGAGAGAGCCAAGAATCGTGTTTCATTCCTTCCCCACACAGACTCACAGGGACCTGTCCCCATGTGGAACAACATGTGCTACAGCATTTCAGATCACAAGGAGCAAACATGAGCTGGGGAGGTGGGACAGATCCACAAAACTTCACTAATTCAGGTGGTGGACAGACACTGAGTACCACGCACAGGTCAGTCACAGGCCTGCACAGGACAAGGTCATGGGTGGCTGACGGGGAGTCACAGGCAGAGACAAAGTGACAGGGGCCTGCTTGGAGTTCACAGCGTGCAATATCAGGGAAATGAGGCCAGTCGGCATCCCAGGGCCTCTTTCCCTGTCCCTGAAGACCACTCCACCCTTAACCTCCGGGGACAAGATATAGTAAGAAGCATTGATCAAAGTCGCCCTTGGTAGCTAGTAGATAGGCAAGAGGGGGGAAGGACTGAGGCAGTGAGGGACGGGCTCTGTATCTTTCTGTGTCCCACCTGAGACAAGGTGACCAGTGTCACCTCTAAAGAGGGCGGCAAGGACACAAGTTTCCCCCAAACAGGGGTCTTGCTATGTTGAACCATAAAGTAACCCCAAACTTCTAGAATGAACTCTCACAGCTTCACCTGCGACTACTCGGGTGATTCTCTAGATGGGACTTCTAGCAGGTCACTCCACAGCACCCCACAGGGAGTCGTTGGGAGTGAGCTCCCTGTGTTCATTCGTGAGTCAGATTCAGTCTGTTTGGCAGGCTTCTACCCATGCCCAGCATCTTCACACTGTAAGGTCCCTGCTTAGTATCTGGACAGCATCTTCAGTGACAGCCACCATTTTAAGAAAAATTCTGCTTTCCTGCCCGAGGGTGTTTCTGAGAAAGACTCAGCACTGCCTTACACCAACCCCACCCTTAACAGCTCGCATTAGGACCCACCCCGCTCTGATCCCTGAGTCGGCCCCACAAAAGTCCCAAGCCCCAAGCCAGTTTTGCCTCTCTCTGTCTATAGAGAGATGGCCTTTGTCACCTCTGACAAATAAACTGTCCTTGTATCTCGGCCTGGTCTCTGTCCTTCATCTCTCACTTACCCATCTCTCGTTCCTCACTTTCCTTCAGGAATCACAAGACTTAGATTCTGTTTCTAGATTAGGGAACCCCGAGGTTCATCAGAGGGAGGTCTGAGGGAAGAAGGGTTGGTCTGGGGAGACTTAGCTGGGGTCACCCTGGGCTAGGAGTGGACCTGTGTGGGAGACCTGTGTGGGAACCTTAACCCGGAACAGGGAAGTCAGGGAGATGGTGGACAGGCATCAGAAACATCGGGACAAAAGAACTTACTTAGCAGTTTTTGTTCTCTGTGTATTTGTTCTTTGAGGTTTGGCTCATTTCCTTTTTTTTGGGGGGGGGGAGGGGAGGAGGGGGGTACTGGGGATTAAACCCAGAGGCACTTAACCACTAAGCCCTTCGTGTGTTTTATTTTGAGACAGGGTCTTCCTAAATGGCGGAGGCTGGTTTTAAACTTGCGATCCTCCTGCCTCAGCCTGTTGAGCTGCTGGGATTACAGTTGGGCACCACAGTGTCCAGGTCATTTCCTTAGTCTGGGTTCAGAGCCTTCTCCAGGCTTCCATTAAACACTGGCGAGACCACACTGTGGCTGCAGTCACCTGGCATCCAGGGGGGATTAATTCCTGCACCCCATAAGGATTCCAAAATCAGCAGCTGCTCAAGTTATGTTAAAGGGAACAGGACCTACACACATCCTACTGTAAACTTTAATCATCTCTACTTACAATACCCAACGTAAATGCTATGTAAAAATTGTTAGTCTATATTATTTAGGAAAGAATGACAAGAAAGGAAAAAAAGTCTTTGTATGCTCAGTACAGGTACCAATTTAAAAACATTTCAGATAAAATTATCAGCGCTTATTTACCTAACCTCACTTGGCTGTTTTCACTGCTAGGACCTCTGGTAACTCTACTTCTGCTCCTCTTGCTCAGTCCAGGTCTTTTAATCCAATAAAGCTTGTATCTTCCAGATTACAGCAATCCCATGTTAAGAGATGGCGACACAAGGTTATCAACCCCTCCCTGCCACTGAGTCCAGTGTCCATCTCCTTTAGAACAGTCAGGACGGGACTTTTGATCCCCGGCTAGACAGGGTCATCACCCCTTGCTAGCCTGAAGTGGCCATAGAAGATGGATCTTCACCCCTCAATAACGGGTAAGATTAAGGGATCAGAGCCTCAGGGGAGGAAATAGAGAGGGATTTAGAATAAGGAGACAGAGCTACGGAATCTTAAGGGAAACACCCTCAAGCCATTGAAAGGCAGAGCTAAGTCACTGAGATGCAGAAAACACACTTGCAAACTTTGGCCCACGTTCTTGGCTTGTGATCTTGAAAACTGAGGGAAATACACAAGCGCACAGGAAAACTGGCATGATACTGTGCGGCCCCACCCTGGATCCACCTCCCATCCAGCCCCTGATGTAGCCCTTCTATAAATATTGAACCCCCCCCCCCCAATCCAAGGCAGGGCTTCTTACTTTTGAGACAGCCTACCTTCTCCCTTGAATGTGCATCTACCTTCCTAATAAACCTCTCTCTGTGCCTTAAAACAAAAAAATTCAGATCCACGAATGTGGAACCCACATAAATGGGAAGCTGGCTGTATTTAGTTACCCGTCTGCGCTGCAAAGCAGCACCTCAGGGTGATGTCTGGTCATCAACAGCTGCTGGATCACCTTTACTTCATTGAGGGATGGATTGCTACTTGGAGGGAGTCACTGGATCTTCACAAAAGCAAGTTTCAGAAACCCCAAATTCTCTGCAGGGCCCTGTCTCCAAGTACACTCAAGGGCAGTCCTTGCCCTCAAATTCTGCCTTCTGCCTTGTGGCCACATTGCCCTGAGGACAAGGACAGAAATGAGATGTGACCCCTGACCACAAGCTCAAATGGAGAAGGGTGTGGGCCCTGCGCACCTTACGCAGAGCCAGCATCCTGAGCGCCCCACGCAGGGACAGGGACTCAAAGGGAACGTGAAGCTGGTCCTATCACCCGGAGCTGGAAGCCCAGACACGGAACACGGGGCACCAGGGACATTCTGCACTGTGCCCTGGGGACTCTGCAGCAGAGCTTGGCACAGGCCACCCCGTCTTCCCACAAGCATTAAACACAGTTCCTGTGCTCAGGCATGAGAAGGCAAAGACCCCAAGGTCACAGTAAAAAATAAACTCTGCCCGCTGTTCCAGCATGCATGAATGCGCACGGCCTGGCTCTGAAGGGTGGGCCCCTTCCTCTCCAGAGCCTGTTGGGGATATGAGAGGCAGAAAGACCATCCTGAACACCTGGTGCATCTGGCCCTAACTATCCCAAAGGTGGCCCCACCAACTCACCTGGAGCAGAGCCTACCAATGCCTGAGACCTTCCAGGTTATCCCTCCTCCTCCACCCCTACCCTCCTCCCTCTGCACCATCTAGCTGGCCTCCCATGGGGGCCCAGCCCTCAAGCACACCCCTGCCTCGAGGCACTCACAAGAGCCCAGGTGGGATGCATCCTTATGGCCACAGGTCTCTCCTTTGCAATGAGGCCCTCCCTCACCACCTGGCATAAAACAGGACCCTAGTTCAGTGCCCTCAACAGACTATCAGCTCTCCATATTCACAGGTTCCACATCCAATACTCGTTCAACCAACTGGGAAACTGAATTATTTCAAAAACAACAACAAAAAAAAATCAGTCTGTACTGAGCATGCACAGACTTTGTTCTTGTCATTATTTCCCAAATAACATGGAATAACAACTCTTTCCACAAGATTCACATTACATTAGGTATTACAAGCTATGTAAAGAGGATTTAGACTACCTGGGAAGTTATGTGCAGATAGTGTACCATTTTATACAAGAGACTCATGCACTGGTGGATTTTGGTATCTGAAAGGGATCCTGGAACAAATCGCCCCACGGATGTGGAGTGATGACCGTAGAGAGCACTTCTAACTGTTCAGTGTCTCTCACTAAGAAGCTGGCTCCACAAAGGCAGATCCTTGCAGGGCTGAGTTCTCCCACGGCAGAACCCCTCAGGGCACCCAGTATTTGGTGCTTTACAGAACTACAGACTCCAGTAATGCTGGTTCATGGGTAGATTAGCAGATACAATAACAGGAGAGGAGATGTCAGCCACATTCTTTGGGAAAATCTAAATAAAGGCTTGGGAAGGACTAGGAGGAAGAAACCAACAGCTTGGTGACACCCGCGTTTTCTAAGTGAGGATGCCCAGCCGTGACTGGAATCCAGTTGTGACTTCAAACACCCTGTGCCATGGCTATTTGTTGGAAGGAAGGAACATCTTAGGACAGGTCAGATCTGAATCACTCAAAACCAGGCTTGGGATCTCCTGCAACCGTGGTGCACCCCCACAGGGGCAGGTAGGACAGACGCCTGTCACAGACTGAAGACAGGAGTACTCATGGCAGATGTGCAGCCTCAAGATCTGCTGCTGGCTCCTAAGAGTCACCGGAGTCTGTCAGGTCTACTTCCCTCGAAATAAACACCAGCGGACACTTGTCAAGGTGAAGGAATCCGGACCAGCGTGGGGGCAACCGGACTTGGGAGAATCATCACATTTGTTGACATAGACCCTGCTCCGTGCCAGACACAAGGAGGATCTGGGCCAAAATCAGGATGCTAGAAACTTCACATTCTACAAAAGTACACGAGCCCATATTCAGACACGCAAGCACTGTGTACCAGTGTCCCGCAGAAATGTACTCGGTCACCACCAAGCACCCCACTTAGGTACTGCAGGAGGACACATTGTCATAAAATAAAACCTTCAACAGTAAAGGTTTCTAGGATGCCTCTTTATATTTCATCTGTAACAAATAACCATGAAGGTTCCTAGTGACGGGAATTTCCTGGTGCTAATGTTGGAGAAGGAACACTAAAAGTTAGTGGAGAGAGAAAAACACAGACTGGTGTGGACCCAGAGTCCATGCCCTGCTGTGAGCTTGGCATGTGTTTCCTTGAACCTGCAAGGCAACAGTAGGCGACATCAGCACTGACCCCAGACCCAGACAAGCTGAGCCTCAGGAAGCTCATCCCGTAGTCCCAGGTCCCACCATTGGCATTGGAACCTTGGTTGTGAAGTGGGACTCTCCAGCTCCACCATGGGCTCCTGCCTCTCGATAGTAACCTCCCTGACACAAGGCCTGAACTGAAGGGTGCTGATGGTGGGCAACCCAGCATGTCTGGCAGCGCCAGGAGGGAGTGGGGGCTGGGGTGTGGGCAACGAGCAAGGTAGCATCCAAGAGATTGGAGATCTCCGTGTAAGGCAGAGCAGGACCCCAGTCCCTCACTGGCTGCGCTGGCACACACCTGTGATCCTAATGACTCGGGAGGCTGAGGCAGGAGGGTAGGAGGATGGCAAGTCCAGAGCCAGCCTCAGCAGTTTAGCAAGGCCCTCAACAACTCAGCAAGATTCTGTCTCAAAATAAAATGTGAAAAAGGGCTGGGGACATGGCTCCGTGGTTAAGAGCCTCTGGTTCAATCCCTGGTACCCCCCTCCCACCAAAAAAAAAAAAAAGAACCCAGTTATAGAGTTGACTGGGGGGACTTTGAAAATGTGGATGTTGGAGAAGGAACACTGAAAGTTAGTGGAGAGAGAAAAGCCCTCTCCACGGGGCCCTGCACCTCACGAGCTCTAATATCGGCTGAGGCAGATGCACAGTGGTTCTGAGATGCTCCTATGTTACCTGTGAGCCCCAGGAGCACGAGGGTGCATGGGATGTCAGCCTGTGCAGCAGACAGACAAGGGTGCACACCGGGTCCCCTGTCTCCTGCATGGAGTTCATACATGGCCTTGAAGAAAGAAGGTGAGAACAGGCCTCGGGCCCATGTAGGGTGCAAACACTTTTTTCAGCAACAGGTAACTTTGAGAAATAAAATGTGCTCCATGGTTATTTCCCAAAGAGTCTAAGAACAGGTCCTCTTAGCAAAGAGCCAGAAGGCCTTGTCTCTGGGTCTTGTCCCTCGGGCACTCAGTACATGAAGAATGCAGTCCTGTGCCATGTGTGTTGGAAATCATTGCAGAGGAAATGGAAAAAGTCCAAACTGAGAAAATGAGCTTCCAGGTGTCTACACGGAGGGCAAACACCGTTTCTTCTGCACACCATCAGTGCCAGCGGCGGGCTGCATCACCCTGAAAGTCACAATCTGACACCATGCATCTCAGCCTGGGCTACTCTTTTATTTTTTTAAGTTTGTGTTTAAAATCATTTTAAAAAATCAGAACCATGAGAAAGATTCTTTAAATAGGTGGATACTCAGGGAATACACTTCTGTTTCTAGAAAAAGTTGACAGAGTCTGCCCGGCGTTCATCAATGTGCCTGACCACGAGATTACCTCACTGTTTCTGGTTCAGTTTCTGAGGCAAGAATGGGGTCCTCTGTGGTCCCCGGGAAGCATCTCTGTTGGGAATACTGAGTTGTGACAAACACACAGGAGCCTTCTCTCTGCCAGCAACCCTCTGCCCTTTCATCTTGCCAGAGCACCTGGGGAGACAGGTGCTTTCAGCCCAAAACAGATCTCAGCCTTTCTGGACCATGACTCCACCCAGCTGGCCCACTCCTCCAAGGCCCTTCTCAAATTCAGGTTTACACTGACCCAATAAAGACCACGAGCAACAGAACCCAGGATTCATACCTTCTGATGTTTGAGATTATAAAGCTGAAGTCCGCAAACCCATTCTGATTAAATAGCTATAATCACTGTTTATATAGACTACGCCCAGGAATCTTTTTGGAAACAAAAAAGAAAAAATCTACCCTGTTAGCACTTAGTTCCAAGAAAAAAATAGAAGTCCAGTCTGAGGTTGGGGGTGGGAGGATCTGAAGGAACAGATTTCTGTTTGCCTTTCTGTTCCATGATCACAGACATTGTCTGTGCTCCCCATATTTGCCATGAGAAGTGGAATTCAGGTTGATCCTCTCTGAGCTGAAAATCTGAAATGTTCCAAAATCTGAAACTTGGGAGCTTGAACATGTTACCAGAAGTGCAAAACTTCACGCCTGGTCTTACGTAATGGGTCAGAATGGGCGCACCGAAAATACCATCTGAGATTCTCTTATACAACCTGACACAATGTGTATTTCCCAAGATATTTCCAAAATTAGAAAAAAAAATATCAGAAATCCAAGGCACTTCTGGCCTCAAGCATTTTGGATAAGGATTATTCAACTGTCTGTGGCTGAACGCCATTTTCTTTAAACATGGAGTCCCTCTACACCCAAGAAGGGTGTGCACTTCAGGGACACACCAGGCAAAACACCCGGGGTCACGGTTAATAGTTTAATATGAAGTGTCCTTAGGACAGGTCAGCACATGCGTCACCAGATGAAAACATGTGACCCCTTCCTGGGGTCACATGGAGTCTACTCACGGGGAAGCGAGTTCCCCTTAACTGTCCAAGCAAGCCCAGAGGTAGAAGGTGAGGGGAACAGACATAACACTTACAAAAATTTTCCATTCGTCTTGGATCCTATCAGGACAATCTGCTCAGATTCGTCCCGAGAGATGTTCCCATGGAACCAGGGCATCTTTTCGTGGGCCGTGGTGGCGATCAGCTTCTCCAGCTGGGGCTTCTGGCTGATGATGGCCTGTTCCAGAGCCTGGCCCTGTGTGACCAGGGAGAGAGAATGAGCCACACCAGGTAGGAATGGGGAAAAAACCACACAAGCCCTGTCTGATGTGTGGTGAGCTCCAATGTGGCCAAGGAGGATCAGATCCCATCCATCCAATCATTTATTCATTCAGAAAAAAACAAACGGTAGGATCTTGAGGGTGCCTTAAATACCTTCAAGTGTATAAATAAGAAAGATGTTTTGGAAGAGAGAGTTTGGCCTTTTCAAAACCAGACAAAACGTTGAATACCACCTGGTACAAACACCGAGGCCCAGGAAACCAAATCATCCACTAGGTAGACAGTTCTATGATAGAACCCGGTTATTCCAAGAAGGTCTTAGGTCAAGAAGCCCTAAGAGGTGAACCAGGAAGGCACCTGAGGTGTCCGGTCCCCTTTACCTAGTTACACTGGGCACCTCACTGACCCTGTACCTGTAGGAAGCGTCATCACAGGAAGCACAGGGGAAAACTCTTGCCCCTGTGGGCAAAGCGAGATGGAAACCAAAGATGGAAAACTTGGCGGAGAGCCTAGTGAATCAACTACCTTGTCTTTCTCAGAGGGAAAGAAACCAATCTTTTCAAGAGTTACTAACGAAGAAGCCAGTGTTTGGATTTGCATTAATCAAGAAAAACCCAAGAAGTAAAAATAAAAATAAAACCACCCCAAATGTGTCGCTGAGAAGAGCAGGGAGGGTGAGTAAGAATGTGGACACCTTTGCCAACTTTCCAGAGGCAGACTCTTGTGCATGTGTCCAAATTAAACACAAGCCTCCTCTGCCGTGGCAAACCTGGCCTCTTGGGCTTTGTACCAGAGGTATTGCAATGCAGCTTAGTGTTGGCATAGAGTGATATCATGAGCAGCAGTATTTATAACTGATAAAAGGGTTCATCAGTGGATACTAGTTACATAAATCATCGTGCCCAGTGGGCAATGCCCGGTGGCCAAGGAAAGGGTGGGGCAGCTATGTGTGTGTGAGACAGAACGTTCAGCGAGAGACAGTAAGAAGCTGTAAATGCAAGGGCCAATTGTTGTGCATGGCAGGACCCTGTTAGGTAAATATCAATGTCTCTTTGAAAAGTCCCTCCATGAACTTGGTGGCAACATCTCCTGTAGTGCAGAAAGCCACATCCCGGGCATGAAGTTTCCCTGCCTCAGCGGTGGGTAGAAAGGAGGAACGGGAGTCTTCCTAGAGTCAGCCGCTTTTTGGCTAACATTAATGGTCAAGGAGTTGGGTGCTCGTCTGGGCACACGAGGTTTGCATGTCCTGGGGACATCTGTGTGGGACCCCAGGTTCCCATGAACACAGGTGCAGGTCCCACCGAGACCCACCTGCAGGTTCCATGTCTGCTTCACATATTCCCTGATGAGGTTCTCCTTCAGGTCCTCGAAGGGCCCCGTCTTGGGCTGCACTCCGGGGGGCCGGTTGAAGGGTTTTGTGAGAAGGCAGATGAGGCCATCGGATTCCTGCGAGTGGTACTGGCAGAGGTCCGCCGGGCTGCTGTGGTTCCTGCCACCCGAGATGGCGTAGGTGCCGTTGATCTCCCTCTCGATGGTGTAGTGGTGTGCCTTCCTGCCGTGAGCCACCGACAGGGCAAAGCCACCCAGGTAATTGCGACTCTGACGCAGCAGGTAGAGTCCATCTGTCATGCCCCCCTGGACCAGGTAGTCTTCGGCCTCCTCCCGAGTGATGTTGCCAAAAAAGAAGGGCAGGTGGTTGGCGCTCTCTGCTGGGCTGTTGGCCATGCCTGCGCCGTCTCCTCAGGAAGGGACGGGGCCCAGGCAGGGAGACACCTGGGGACAAGACAGAGATGAGAAGACTGCAGTGAGCAACTCAAGCTGCGAGAAATGTGGGCTGAATCCCCCTGAACCCTTGCCAGCTGGAGACAGGTCCTCCCAGCTCAGAATGGAGGTGCTTCCCTCTCTGGACTTCCCATCGCGCACTGTCCTTTCTGCTCACACGACTTACGGTTCCCACCCGCCCTCTGCAGAATTAACCCCAATCACAGCCTTTGGCCAAAGTCACCAAATTCACTTTTTTTTTTTTTTTTTTTTTTTTGTGGGGGACAAAAAATTTTAAGAAGAAACCTACTAAAAAAGAGAAGCACACAGAAGTGTCATTGCAAAACAGGCTCAGGCACTCCCCGTGTGGGTGGACGGCAGCACCCAGGAGCGGAGACCCACACAAGCGTAAAGCCGGGGTTGCTTTGGAGATGGCGACGATTTTTTATTTTTGCAGGGCGCGTTGCCAGTGAAGATGCTGCTGAACTCCTTTCCTCTCTTTTTTTTTAATATTTATTTTTCAGTTCTCGGCGGACACAACATCTTTGTTGGTATGTGGTGCTGAGGATCGAACCCGGGCCACACGCATGCCAGGTGAGCACACTACCGCCTGAGCCACATCCCCAACCCTCCTTTCCTCTCTATCTGAACTCAGAGGTGACTCCAGATAGCCCCCGGGGGAGTTGAAATCCAGAGAGCAGCCATGGGGGCCTCATCTGTGACCATGGAACACTGTCCCCTCCTGTCACCACAGGCCCCCCACCCGTGGTCTGGGGTGGAGACCAGGCAGCAGCTGCCTGAGGCACCCAAGCCACATCCTCCTGCAGTTTTCTGGAGCGTGGGAACAGTATGCCCCGACCCACTCCACTCCACTCCATCGCCTCCCTTTGTCACATGGCTTCCCAGGTGACCAGGGCGCCTCCAACGCATGGGTGATAGATAGTACAGGCTCACAGCTACAAGGACATCTGAGCAGGAAGGTACTGCCCCCCGGTGCCAGCACACACTGCAGAGGGGAAATGGAGCTGCAAACAAAGGTGATGGATTGACGGATTGATTGATACCAGGGACTGAATCCAAGGGTGCTCAACCACTGAGCCGCATCCCCAGCACTTCAGTGGATTTTAGAGACAGGGTCTCTGAGTCGCTTAGGGACTTGCTAAATTTCTGAGGTTGGCTTTGAATCTGCAACCCTCCTGCCTCAGCCTCCTGAGCCACTATGATTCCAGGCATTCACTACTGCACCTGGTGCAGATGCAGTTTTAACATGGAGCTTTGTAAATGAGAAGTCCAGGAGGTATCCACAGAGGCGTGTATTTTAAACTAAAGAGACTGGTCATGGAAGGAGACTATCCAGATGGCCTCACTGTTCATCTGGGGAGAAAGCACTGGCCCCTTCGTGTTCTCCAGACTCCACACACACACATACCACACACACATCACATGCACATATATGACATACACACTGCACCACATACACAGGTACCCTACAAATACACCAAACCCACACACAACCCACAAACACAACACGCATGTCATGCACATCACCCATACACCACCCCCACATCATACACACTCCATAAACATGCCACATATCACATATTCACCACACAACATACACACATCATATACATGTCACAGACTTCACACACACAACAGACAACACACACACCTACAACACAACACACCACACACATATACACATCAACCATCAAATTCAAACAGACAACACACCACACCTACAACACAATACACCACTCACATACACATATCAACCATCATTCACACAACATACACATCACAATCACACATCATGTATACATGTGTCTTACATACACACATCATACAACATACATACAACGCAAACACCATACACACCACTCATCACCAAACATGCTCCACGCAGCACAATTGCACACATACCACACACATCACATCCCACACATCGCATACATACACATCACATACACATATATACACATACTACACACATAACACACTCTATACACACCATACACACATCATCCAAACCCTACATCACATGTACATGCCTGCACCACATGCCACATCATATCCACTGACTGCATCACATATACACACACACCCCACGTGATACATAGCAGGCCCCCACGTGATTACACGAAACAACCCCTTGGGATGTGGACTGTCCTCGACTTGGCTGCACAGCACAGGACACCACCTGATGCAGTCACTGAGTTTTCTCTGGACAGTACCCTCACTCAGTGGCCCTGCAGAGACGGGGGTGTGGTCCAGGGTGATAAGCTGCACAGTCATTGTTTTGCTGGCTTTTCATAGTATTTGACTGTTAACGTCTGGTTTTTCTTGGTCCGACAAGTTTCTAAGAATTTAAGGCACAGTCTGACTTGTTCTCAGGTTGAGGGTGCTCTTAAGGAGGGGACGTCTGGTGAGACCGAGTGTCTTTTGGGAGGTGCATCTCTTCTGACTCTTCCCCTCCCTGGTTCTCTCGCCGTGGTGTCTGCCCAGGCTCGGCCCCGCCCCTCAGTCCTCTCTTGTCACACTCCACACTTTTCTGGCCAGGGGTGCTGGGCCTGTAGGGCCTGGACTGTCCCTCCTGCCTCCTTTCACCCTGCAGGCTGTCCTGCTGTGCTGCTGTTCCCGCCATCTTGGGGAGGCCACAGCGTCCATCTGCTGCCTGCCCACATGTGGATCCCCTGGCAGTGCCCAGCAAGGGACACAGGGGACCTTGTGCAGTCTTGTGTTCTCCCAGGAGTGACTCCCAAGGGCTGTGTGCATGGTCCTCACCCTGCACCACGACAGGCTTCACCTGCAGCTGCTGACCTTCACCTCTGACCCCACGCACCCTGACCGTACACCTCCTCCCACGGCCTCCCTCCTGTGCGCACAGACTGTGCCCCTCCAGGCTGCCAGTGCCCCTGCCATGAGGCTCACTCTGGGCATCCCATCCTCGGCTCTCTGAACCTCACCAGGGCTGCCGCGGACACCCCCCCTTTCCTGGGCCCACTTCACGCCCCCTGTGGCCTCCCCACACCCCTGACCACTCTCACCTGTCCTCACAGAAGTACCTCATGTGCCCCTTGCTGTGTGACTGTCCCTGATTGCTCATACCCCCTCCAGGTCCCCATGTCCCTCTTCAGGTAGCTTCAGTCCACCAAGAGCTCCAACTAAATAACTTTTTAAAGGAACGATATTTTAAATGAAATGCTAACAACCATCTTTTGATCCATATAAATCAGAACCTCATTTTCTTTGAAAGTTCACTGGTTTCTTAGTAATAGCTCCACTCTGCAGGTGATTCGGCCTGAATCTCAGGTTCAAGTGCATCGACAGAAGACAGAGCAGGTTGTCACAAGGTCCTGGGGTCCTCTAGAGGCCCTGTGAGGTATAAGTCCTTTATAGCTCATTTTGGTTTTGTTTATTTCATTTCTAATAATATCCGTGGCATGGTGTGATGTTTTGACACATGTGTAAAATGTGCACTGATCAAATCCGGGTAATCGGCGTATCCACGTCAGTTATCCTCTGTTTGTGGTGGAAACTTTCAAAACCCCCTTATTTTACAATGTACAACACCCTGTTGACAGTCACTGTGCTGATAAGCTTTTTGTTGCTGTGACAAAAATGCCTGAGAAGATAAACCTCGAGGAGGAAAGGTTTACTTCGGCTTCTTGTTTGCAGGTGTCAGTCCCTGGTCACCTGACTCTGTCACTATGGACCCACAAAGAGGTGGCACACCGTGGTGGATGTGCGTGGTGGAGAAGAGGTTGCCGCTCCACGGTGGCCAGCAAGGAGAGAGAGGGGGGGACGAGAACTGCTCTCCGCTGTTTTCCACGCGCACTCCCAGCCTCTGTGGCAGACTCCAGGAGCTCCCCCTTCCCACCAAGCCTGGGTCCTGGCCCCGACGGGGGAGCCCGCCACACACCTGCCGTGAGCCTTCTTCCCGCGTGCCCGTGACCTCGACCATGGTCCCCGTCGCTGCTGCTTACACACTCTGCTCACCGCCTCCCCAGAGTTCAAGGTCACTTCCCCTGGGGGTCCTTTTCTCAGTGCCACTCAGAGCGCACTCGGTGTTTTCTGTTAATTCAACTTTGCCAGTTATTTTTCTCCATGTGTAGGACCAGTTTTTTGTTTTTTTTAACAGTAGAAAATTGAGAAAAAAAAAAGACCTTTCGTTACAACTGGACGGGGGGGGGGTGACATCACATGATCCCCAGCAAGGCCCTCCAATACCTGTGCCCCTCAGCCTACCAGACCCTGCGCCTCAGCACACACCTGTGCAGGTCGCTCTTCAGCAGAAATGGTTTTCAGGTGCCAGGTGAGCCCCTGAAAAACAGAATTCCGTGCTCTATTGGAGCCTTTTCACGATGCAGGTTAAATGTGCCCTTAGGAATAGAAAAATGATTTTTAACGTGGAACAACTGTCCATGCTTCCCTGGGTCGCGTCTCTCCCTGCTCTACTTAGTTTTTCCCTACAGCCAATCCCCGTCAGGTGACAGCCCTTTAACACACCCTCATTGATGGTCACATCTGAGTCTATCTTCTTCCCCCCTACAGAGGGCCAGCTCTAGGAGGTCAGAATAGGGAAGCCTCCGTCCACTGCCAGGTCTCCTGGTCCTAAGCTCCTAGCACATGGTGGGTGGTCAGGAAACGCAGGTGGATTAATGGACACCCATCCCTGCACTGAGCTCCTGACCTGCATGCCGGCTCCCTATCATCCCTTGGGTATCTAAGAGGCAATTCGACCTGCGAGACCCGAGAAGGGCTTTCCATTCCTCATGCCTAGAACCTCACCAAATATACCACTCCCTCAGGCTCCGCACTTAGGAAATGACACCAACTACACCTGGTTGGTCAGGGTGAGGCCTAGAGACTGCAGGCGTCTTCCCTTCCTCCATTCTGCACATCTCAGGTCAGAAAAGAACCCGCTCCTACCAGAAGCACCGGGCGACGCTGGGGCAGGCTCCCCTCCCAGAGAGGCAGCAGCTCACGTGGGCACCGAGGTCCACCCATCGGCCAGAAGCCGCGGATCTACGAGGCCAGTCGAGCTGGTCTCCTGGGCTCTGTCCGCAGTCTTCCTTGAGCATACATCCCCGGGACTTGTGCCTCCCACCATCTCCCCAGGCTGTCTGCCCGGGAAGCAGCAGCCGCCATCTGTCAGGTGAGGGCATCTGCTCTGGCCCTGGCTTTGGGCCTGTGCTCCTGGTTGTCTGTTCCTACTCACAGGTCCCAACTTGTGGACGTATCCGTCCTGCAGCCACTTGGCTGGGACTTGGTTCTTGTGTGAGTCCATAGCTTCTCAGGGGGAAGGAACTGGCTCTTCCCGGTGAGGATCTGCCAGATGCTTCTGGCAGGAAAGGCTTCCTCATCTGATTCCCTGACTCTTCTCCAGCCCCAGTCTTCTTCCACGTGACCCCAGGACACAAAGCACACGCGCAGCTCTTTCCCCGTGTCTGCACACCCACAGGGGCTACTCCAAATCAACACATTCTCCTTCACCCGATATTTCACAAACTCCCATGTCCCAGTCGGCACCCTGACTTTGCCCACGTGATATCCTACTGCTAAAATCTTTCTTAAAAGTGCTGCCGAGCTGGGTGCAATGGCGCACACCCGTCATCCCAGCCACTCAAGAGGCTGAGGCAGGAGGATCTCAAGTTTGAGGCCCACCCCAGCAATTTAGCAAGACCCTGTCTGAAAATAAAATAAAAAGGGACTGCGGGGGTCCTGGGGTTGTGGCTCGGTGGTAAAGCGCTGGCCCAGCACGCGTGAGGCGCTGGGTTCAATCCCTAGCACCACCTAAAAAAACAAAAAAAAAACTAAATAAACAAAGTTATCGTGTCCATCTATAACTAAAAATATTTTTTAAAAAGAGGGATGGGGAATACAGTTGAGTGGTAAAGTGCCTCTAGATTCAATCCCAGTACCAAAAAAAAAAAGTGCCAAAAAAGTGCCACCGACTTTGACATTAACTGCCATCATCTCCCGGGTCTGTGCCTGGATGGCCCCAGCGGCCCAGCAGTCACACTGGGCTTCTGGAGGTTGAAGTTTCCCTTTCACATGTGGTCACAACACGTCCCCCGCCCTTTATTTACATAGTAAGGCAGCTGCATCCAGCCCACCACTCCCTCTGTTGGTTCCGTCTGTTTTTATCTGGCATCCCTCGTTGCAATTAGCGCAGAGTCCCGCAACCCAATCGCTCTCGACACTGGGTCTGGGCCCCTCTCGGCTCTGAGTGTGTCAGGGGCTGTGTGATTTACTGGAGTTTACAAGTTATTTAGGAAGGTCCCTGGCCTCTACCCACCAGATGCCAATAGAATCCCCTTCCCCAGTCATGACACCAAAATCATCCCCAGACATTGCCCAACCTTCTTTGGGGACAGAGATACCCACAGCTGGAAATCGCTGCGTTCGCTGCTGTGGCCTGACCACAGATCTCAAGTGTGCCTTCTAGGTTCTAGCTCTTTCACCAACAAATTAGAGGGAGAAGCGACCCTGATCTACTCTGTTAGCATCACCACTCACGAGCAGAGGCTGGGGAGGGTTGGAAAGGCGTGGAGTCCCATGGGAGTGGTGCCTGCTGGCCCAGATGGAGGCGAGGTCATGGGCACAGAGCAGAGGCTGGGACATGGAAAGGCTGGTGTCCCATCCCGGCTCCACGTGACCTGGGCACCTTAGTGTCACAGATCTTCACCTGTGATAGACCAAAGTCACCAAAATAAGTGGCAGCAATGAGCTGGTGGGCCTGCAAATTGGTGCAATCATGGCGATTCCTCAAACAATTAAGAATGGAACCATCATTTGACCCAGCTATCCCACCCCACTTTTAACTCCTTTGGTATATATATATATATATATATATATATATATATATATATATATACACACACACACACACACACACACCAAAGGAGTTAAAGTCAGCACACTACAGTGAAGCAGCCACATCAATGTGTACAGCAGCACAATTCACAATAGCTAAGTTATGGAACCAACCTAGATGCCCTTTCAACAGATGAATGGGTAAGGAAAATGTGTTATATATACGTAGTGGAATATTACTCAGCCATAAATAAGAATGACTTTATGACATTCACTGGTGAATGGATGGATCTGGAGTGAAATAAGCCAACCCCCCCCCAAAAAAAACAAAAGCCAAAGGTTCTCTCTGATATGTGGATGCTAACACACAATAAAGAAAGGGGGAGAATAGAAGTTCAGTGGATTAGACAAAGGGGAACGAAGGGAAGGGAGGGGGTAGGAATAGGAAACACAATGGAATGAACTGGACATAACATTCCTTTGTTCATCTATGAATTCAACACAGTGAAGTTCTGCATCATGTACATCCACAAGACTAGGATCCTAATTAGAAGAGGATATACCCCATGCTTGTATGAATATGTCCAAATAGACTCTATTATCATGTCTAAGAACAAATAAATAAATAAATAAGTGTCAGCAGTGAGTGGAGAACACGGAGGTTGCCCAGGACCATTGGTACCTCGTGAGTGGAAGTGGGGAATGGAGAAGGATCAGGTCATGGTGGGATGCAGAAGAGAAGGGAATAGAAAACCCGACACTTGGAAGGAGGGTGTGTGTGTGTGAGTGTGTGTGCGTGTGTGTGTGTGCACTTGTCCAAGAGAGAGAGACAAGACACACTCACATGACCATGGTGGACAGCCATAAGAGGCCTGGGATCAACCATAGACTGTGATTCCCTCCCACAAAGACTCCCTTGGGCCAGTCGGGTGCCATCAGGCTTCATTCCACACAGGACACACTGTGAGGGGTTGGATCTAGAAAGGAATCACATGTGTTTTCCCAGGGTCGGCTCTGTCTGCCCTGGCCCTGAGCGGCCCCACCAGCAGCCCACCCTGAACCTGTGGAAATGATTCCTGTGAATGGCGAGGAGTCCGTCTGTGTCTAATAAGCACCTGCATGTCTCCCCCGTGTTTTATTCCAAGCCCCCCGTATTGTTTTGTAACCGACTGACTCCACTGGATCTTCTCACTGGACGTCAGGAGTCCATTTCTCCAGTCCCAGAAATGAGTTGACTGTTTGACCTTTGTACTTGAAAACCTATTTAGATTGAGACCTGTCACTTGGGCAGCTCCATCTTGTCAGGGAGCGACTTTACAGATGGAGAGCCATAGCCTCACACCCGCTGTCGTGAGCATAATATTTCATGGACTCTGAGCTGCTGTTTTTAAGGGCACTGTAAGTAGATTAGGCACAGATCCAAAAGGCAGGTGCAAGGTCATCCAGAACGCATGACTCCAGTGGAAGGGATTCCGTCTCCCGCAGAGGAGTCGCCAGCATGAATGCTACACGGTGAATAGGGGCACAGCTCCTCAGGCCCACCAGACACCTGCCCAACGCACTCCCTGGCCCACTTCATGTCATAACTTTTCTTTTATTTTCTTGTCTGTGTTCTCCAATGTCACAAGAACTGACATTCCATTAGAGTGAATAAGCTTACCGTTTTGTTTCCTGCTCCCCAGAATAGAGGCTACCTTCACCGTGGGTCTCTACCCTGCAAAGTTTGTGGGAGAGTTCAAGTGTCTCTTTGGGAGGCAGCTTCCAAGATGGCACCCAGTGAGCCTCACCTGGTGTCCACACCCTCACACCTCCATTGGCTGACCTTGGAATGATGTGTGGAATGTCTGAGGCTGATCCATAAAAAGCCTTTGTAGTTTCCCCTCCGTCTAGCATGATAAAATAGGGCTACTCAAGTGGATTGCTCACCCTTGGGGAAGAGAGACGCCATGTTGTAAGGATGCTCAAGCAGTGCTCTGGGGAGGCCCGTGTGGAAAGAAACTGAGGCGTCAGCCAACAGTCAGCATGGGCTTGCCAGCCATGGGAACCATCTTGGAGGAGGCTCCTCCAGCCCCCCTCAAACCTTTAAATGAGATTGCAGCCCAGGTCACTGCAGCCCTATGGAGACCCTGAGTCAGGCCAGCTCTCTCAAACACCTGATCACAAGTGTGATGAGAGAAAACAGAGGTTGAGTAGGCCTTACCCCAAATTATTGGGAATGGAATTGTTTCAAATTTTGGATTTTTAAAAAATTGGAATATTTTTATATACCTAACCAAGAAGAATTTTGGGGGATGAGACCCAAGATAAACACGAAAATTCATTTGTGCTTTATATACACCTTATACACATAACCTGAAGGCAGTTTAATAGAATAACTTTAATGATTTTATGCATAATACAGAATTTCACAGTATGGAATTTTCTATTTGCGGTGTCATATCGGTACTCAAATTTTCAGATTTTGGAGCATTTTGAATTTTGGATTTTTGAATGAGGTGCTCTCAACCTTTAAATGATTGCTATAGTTTTAATCAACTAAGTTCAGGGCAATTTGCTAGGTAGCAACAGACACCTAACACAGTAAGTGCCATGGGGGTGGGGGACAGAAGCAACCATTGCTTGATTGATATATAAAGGAGTTATTGATAAACGAGACCTAAAGCCAGGGAGACTGAGGATAAAAACTCCTGGCAGAGCCAGGACAAGCCTTTCTGGTATTGAAGAGGTGAGGAAAGGTAGTCGGAGGTCAGGAAGAGGAGAGCTAAGCTGCATGAGCCCAGTATGGAAACGGCCAGCCTCATGCTATCTTCCTTCATCTCCAGGTCTCAGACCAGAGGACAGGACTGGCTCCCCAAATCCTGCAAGGGCCACAATCTTGAGCCCAGCACTTACAGATAATGGCAACCAGGAAGAAAGACGAGTCTCAAAGTTCAGATTAACTCACTGTCACTAACATCATAACTTATAAAGCCTCAGAGTATCATTTCTTTCTCTATTTTCTCCTCTCTCCATTTCTTCAGTATTGATAATCTGGGTTCTATTCTCTTTTCATTTCATGCATGAGACAAAATACAGCGGTTTCCTGTTATGCATGGTAGTCATGTTCTACAGCATGTACAACAACACATTTGCAAATTCTGAACACTGCTCCTTAGGAAAATGCAAAGTTAAATTCTTGGGATCCTCCGGCTACATATTTATTTTCTTTTGGTACCGGGGATTGAACCTAGGGGTGCTTATTACTGAGCTATATCCCCAGCCTTTTTAATATTTATTTAGAGACAGGGTCTCTCTGAGTTGCTCAGGGCCTCACTAAGTTGCTGAAGCTGGCTTGGAACTTGCGATCCTTCTGCTTCGGCCTCCTGAGCTGCTGGGATTACCGTGCCACAGCGCCCGGCTGGCTGGTTACCTTTTTATCAGTTGATCAATATGTGACCTTTTATCAACTGTGTGTTTCCATTTGTAAAAAATGACTTCATATATATTGTTGATATATTAATAGGGGACTCAGGGCCACCAATACTGCAACTCATGTATAATAAAGCTGACCTTTTCATTCTGTAAAGCACATCTCAGACCCGACGCAGCACTTTAGCACTAGGCTTGGGACCATTTTCCACGGTGAAGTCACCCACAGAAAGCACAAAACTGCCCCCTCCAAAGTGGCCATAAAAAGACCAGGCAAAGGGACACCTGTTCACACCAGAATGGCGGAGACAAGAAGGCAGAGTGTCCCTTTATGCAACCCGAGGCAGAATGTCTCTTATTCAACCTGAGCGTGTGTGTCAGGAGATTTTTTTACCACCTTGCACATTTACACAAACGGTGGTAAAAGTACTGCTTTGATTTGGGGGTTTCAAGTACATATTAATGAACAGATCCACTGGTAAATCTGAAAGTCACAAGTAGTGAGCATTGACTCTAAGTAACTTCTGCACCCCCTCACTTTCCCTGAATCTCATTCACAAAAACATACCATTGTGCCTCAACGTTCTGGGAAAACCACTCCCCTCTGACGGTGTTCTTAAACACATTATTCTTGTTCTCTGAATCTGTCTAATTTCCAGCCTTTTCTAGCTTGACCGGGAAACAGCAGAGGAAACCTTTGTGGCCTTTTCTGAATGCCCTGTGTGTCCTTGTCACCTCAGGGCCTCAGACCTGTGGTGGGGGCTTCTGCTTTTCTTGAGACCACTGAAGCATGGCTCCTGCAGCTGCTAGCTTCCCCAGCCCCAGCCCCGTAACTTCTTGTAGCAAACATTTCCAACAGCACTTAGCCATGGAAAGCGGCTTGTTTTCCCATCTCTAGGCCGCAAGAGCACCTTGTATCATGTAGACGGTGGCAGAAGTAAAAGGTTCTCTGGGCAAACAGCAGCGAAGATGATTCTCTGATAAATCCATACCAGCGTGTATTAAGAGATGTGTGCCTTCCTGTCATGTGACAATTTTGCCTCCAAGAATTTAAGGAAACAATCTGACGTGGACAAAGATCTATTTATACAAGCGCTCATCCCTCTTGCATTGAATATGAGAAATACCCTCGCTGTCAAAAAATAAGGAATTAGTAAAAGCTAGTTATGGCACAGGCATCAAAGAGGATACTATCAAACCATTCAAAGCCATGTTTTCAAAGATCCTTAGTCATAAGCAAATGCTTTGCTACACTGCTTAAACCACAAACATCATGAATAATATGCAAAATAAAAAAATCCATACCATTTAGGGAAACAAAATCAGGAAGATGCAAATCTAGGTTTATCACACTCGAAACCACACAGCCACTCAAATGCAAAGTAGCCCTGTTCAGAGGCATCTGGGAATTTTCTTCATGGTTTGAAGCTGAGAAAATTGTTAAGATTTGGGTAAAAGGAAAAACTTCCTCTGTGGGTTACATTAATTTTCATAAGAAAGAGGAATGAGCTCAAGCTAAGAGACAGAATCAGTCTTGCAGGGCTGGTTAGGGATTGGCTGGTTAGCTATAGAGGAATGACCAAGCCAAGAGAGATGCTACAGGAATCATCCCCCACAGCACCTGCTTCCACAGACCACCACCCTCGACTAGTCTGCCCTGGGTGGGTGTTCACAGCTTTCTGTAGCAGGGTCTCACCATGCAGATGCAAACATGTTGTTACAAACCACGGGTTGCAACATGGAAGGAATGGAAATCAGAACACACTCGACCTGCATTCGCCCCTTGCCCACCTGGTGGGTATTTCACTGTGGATAAGTGGGACTGCCCTCTGGGAGACCACCATGCAGAGCCTGTCCCCAGCCTCTCTGCGGCCCACCTGATGCGTGCTCTCCCAAGAGGCAATCATGCTTCTCGTTCATTCTGCAGAGTGCACCCCTGTTTCTGCACCCGCAGGCAAGCACAGGGGACTCTTTAGAATACAGAGACCTCCCATTTCAAGAAACAAAAAGTAAGCTAGGCGTGGCCAGCCTGGCTTCCACTGTCCTTTGGAAATACGGGAGTTGCCATCCAAAGCTTCAAAACCAAATTCCTTTGCTGCACCTGCAGAACTTGGAAGCCCTGAAAATGCCAGGGCTGACGTGCCTCAGCTAACCTGCAGACCTCCTCAGACTCCACAGTGGAGGCTCCATCAGCTGGATGATATGCCTCCGTGTCCACACCGGTGGGTGTGAGCTCTCAGCACAGTTGGCTACAAATAAGCAACCAGCCCAATAAGGACCCTTACCCTGGGCAGAGAAGCGAGCAGGGGAGGACAAGGAAAGGCATCCACGGCAGGCTCATGCCTGAAGCAGGGGACCCAGGGAGACACCTCACCTGGGTGCCGGCTCTGGAGTTTCTCCACGCAGAGCCCACTTCACACAGGTGGGCTCCGGGGATGGGGAGGGGCACACAGGCGATGAGTCATTACAAAGAGCTGGGCTTTGTGAATGATTCAGTGGAGACTGGGTCAAGGCCAAGGTCAGACCTTAGCAAAGTCTGTCTCGCGCTCTGTGGAACAGAGGAGGACAGGGCCAGGCTTCTGCCAGTGGCCTGGGGCGTGCGTGGATCCTAAGCAAGAACAGCTCCCGGGTGAACTCCACCATCTACTGTGTCCCGGGAGCCACCTCATTGCCACTGTCCTCTGGGAGAGATACCAACACCTGGCAAGGCAGTGAGTTAAAGACTTCCTGCGGGACACGCCTGCTAGGTCTTGCTGGTCTTGTCTTGCCTGGGCAAAGCACCCAGGGAAGATAAATGTGGCAGTCCAGGTACAGAGCTCTCCTTGATCCCGCTCCAACCCCAACACCCCTGCGGGCAAGCGGCGGTCGGCAGAGGCACAGTCAGTAGACACGACATTTGTCTGACCCGCAGGTGCTGGGCAGAAGCCTCCAGCTTCCAGACCCTATTTTTACTTTTGCACTCCCTCCATGTCATTGGCACCAGCTGTACGGGGACCCTGTGGCTGCCACAAGAACCAAATTCCCTGATTTAAACCAAAGGGACACCCTGGACACACGTGTACTGAGAAACCTCCAGGGTTTTCCCGAGCACATATAAACTCATTTTTTCCCCCAACGATCAAAAATGATCATGGGAGATTCGTGATTGTGAAATATTCCCGAAGCCTCTGCGAGGGGCTTAGATCGCATAACTGTCCCTGTCGTAAACCCGGCAGGTACATGTATCCAGTGCTTAAAGGAAGGGGCAAAGGTCATACACGGGGACTGAAGAGTGGTTTAACCCCCTGGAGGGACGTGTCCCATGGGGAGAACACACAGGCACAGATGTGACCCACCATGGCCCCTCCTGGGCACAGCCACAGGAGCCCTGAGACCCCCGGGGGTCTCCTCCTGATTGGATTCCTGCCACTCGGACCTACCTTCCTTCCCTGGGTGGACACAGGAAGCCGGAGGGTCCCGGGCTGGAGACCAGACTGCATGGAACTCGGGGAGGCCGGAGGGCAGAGAGAGGACTTTACAAACCCGATGAGAGCTAAAGACAGGCCTGGGCAGGCCGGAGGGCTTCCTGCTGCCAGGAGGGGTGTGTGACAGGCCAGCGCCTTCCCCCAGCGTCCGCCTGAAAACACACCAGAAAGCAGAAGTGGGAGGGCCCCGGGTTGCGGGGCCTCTTTGAATTTCACCTTCAGAACCAAGTGCTGCCGGGAGGCCTGGACCCCACCCAAACAGAGGCCAGCCCAAGAGGGGGTCCAGGGACAGGTGTGGGCCTCTTCCCGACAGGCAGGAACCACGCTTTCCCGGGGGGGTTCCTGACAGAATGAGCTCTGTCTTAGGGTGCATCCACGTTTTCTTCTCCATCTCTTCTTTTTCTTTTTCATTTAACCTGAGCTCAAGGTTGAATAATCTGGTGGATGGATTTTATCGGGTTTCCCCTACTGTTTTCCTGTTTTCCGTTCCCGTGATTTCTGTCTTCATTTTAATTTGTTCCTTTTTTTGTTGGATGAAGCCTAATCTGCTTTTCTTCCCCCCTGTAGTTTCCTAAAGTGGAACTGTAGGCCATCAACTTTCCCTATTTCCTTTATCTAACGTAGGGCGATGGTTTGAGTGTGTCCCCAAAGGCCCATGTGCTACTGGGACGGATCCCCAGTGTGGTGTATTGACGTTGTGGGCCTTTAAGAGGCGGGGCCTCGTATGTGGTAATGGGTTCCCAGGCACCACCCTTGGACGAGATTGATGTCAATCTCAGAGGAGTGAGCCAGGTCTCCAGGAACTGGATGAGCGACTTTGAGAATGGGGTGTTGTAAAAGTGGTCTCTTCCACAGGTGCTCACAATGTGGTCACCTTCTGATGCCCTCTGCCAGGCTACGATGCAACACGAGGCCCTCGCCAGACATAGCTGCCTGAACTGGGACTTTTCAGCCCCCCACACAGTGAGCCAAAACAAACCTCTTTCCTTTATAAAGCACCTGCTCTCTGGTATTTTGTTCTGGCAACACAAGATTGACTAAGACATATGCACTTCCTGGTATAACTTTTTCTCCACAGCATGTGTATGTTGCATCCCCCCACACTTTCATAAGTTATATTTTAATTTTTGTGCATTTCAAAAGATTTTAAGAGTTCTTTTGAGGCTTCTTTGATCTGAAGGGTATATAGAAGTCTATTGCTTAATTTCCAAATATTTGGAGGAATTTTCAGCTATTGTTTCAGCTATTATTATTATTATTGGTTATTGATATCTAGTTTAATTTTGTTATATTGTAAGAACATATTCGTTATGTCTTTTATTCATTTAAGTTTGGTAACATGTTTTCCAAGAATGTAGTCTGTCTTGCTACATGCTCCATATGAGCTTGAGAAAAGTGTGTGTTCTTCTGCTGTTGGATTGAACCTTTTATCAATGTCAAGTTGATTGACAGTGCTGCTCAGATCTCTCAGCTTTACTGATTGTCTATTGATTACTGACAGAGGGAGACTGAAATGCCAGTCATAACGGTGGATTGTTCTACTTCTCCTTACAGATGTATCAGTGTTTGTCTTGGGATTTTTTTTTTTTTTTTTTTTTTTTTTTTTTTTTTACTGACGATTGAACTCAGAGGCGCTCGACCACTGAGCCGCATCCCCAGCCTTATTTTGTATTTTATTTAGAGACAGGGTCTCACTGAGTTGCTTAGCATCTCACTTTTGCTAAGACTGGCTTTGAACTTATGATTCTCCTGCCTCAGGCTCCCAAACCTCAGGGATGACAGGTGCGTGCCCCTGTGCTTGTCTAGTCTTGTGAATTTTGACGCTCTGTTGTTTCATGCATACACATGTAGGCTTGTAATGTCTTCTTGGATGTTTGATCCCTTTATCATTCTCATTGATCTCACAGTCAATAGGGGTCTGGAAGCCCAGACTCCTACTGACTATGAGAATCTTTTTTTTTTTTTATACTGAGGATTGAACCCAGAGGCACTTACCTACTGAGCCACATCTGCAGCCCTCTTTAAATATTTTGTTTTGAGACAGGGTTTTGCTAAGTTGCTGAGGGTCTTGCTAAGTTGGTGAGGCTGGCTTTGAACTCACAATGATCCTCCTGCCTCAGCCTCCCAAGCTGGCTGGGATTACAGGTTTTGCACCACTGTACTGCGCCTGGCAGAATCTTAGTCTTTAAAGACAGGACGAGGAATTCACTTAGGCACTCCCAGGTAGAGAGCAGGACTCTGTTTTTTCCTGGAGAATGACCTTTATCGCAGAGAAAACGGCTCTGGTGCCCTTCACAATTATAAATGGCCTCCTACCTGGCCAGAGCTGTTAGGGGCTCTTCCTCAGAGCTTCATCGTAAGAACCAAGCGAGGTGTGTATGAACCATGCCTTTTTATGTCTGTATTTTATGATGCTTTGATATCAGGGCCCTTGTGAATGCTGGAGACACCGTTCCTCCCAGCGCTGGCCAATAAAGATCATATGAGATCATAAAACACTTCCCATGTGCAAACCAACCAACCCAAAGTCCACCCTTCAATTACCTTTATCAAGTTCTCACAAACCAAGCAGTTATTCCCCCGCCTTAATTACTCTAAGGCTAGGTACTTAGGCAACTGGGGGCAGCCCTTACCGGCAAGCCTGCAGAGATTATTAATGAACCAAGCCCAGGCCTGCTCGCCCTGCCTGGCCCAGACTTTCCTGCAGAAACCATAGAAAAGGCTCTGGATGCTGCCCCTGCCTTCCCTGCCCTTCCCCTGTCTCCTGAGCTGCTCTGGGGCTCCCCTGCGTGGTCCTTCGTGGTGTGCTGGGTCTCTACCCCTAGCAACCTGGGTCGGCACCTCCTTCATGGCAGGCATTTCTGCGTCTGCGTGTCTGGCCATACCTAACCAGGGGCCTCCTACAGTGAAATCCTGGAGGAAAGATCCAAGAAGGGGGCATTCTGATACTGCTGCCCACAGGAGTTTTTCTCTCTCTCAAACTACTCCAGTAGCCCCCGGCAAGTCACCCCACGTCAGCTCTCGAGAATCACTGTCAGTGTTGGACGAAAACAGCTTCCGCAGGTGATACAGAGATCATGAAATACTTCCCATGTGCGAACCAACCAATCCAAATTGGTCGGTCTTGGCATTTCTGAAGGTGCCCATCTCTCCAAATGCCCCGTGTCCGTCTACCCAGATACCCGACTGGATAAGAAAAGTCGCTGATTCTCAGTTTGTCCAGCTACTCCTTGTTATAAGGATGGAAGGGACAAATTCCAAGCTCTTTACGTGTCAGAGCTGAGGAAGGGGACTTGTGTCTCTCTTCGTTAACCCTTTACCTGATGTCTCTCATGGCTGTCCTACAACGGACGGCCCATAAGCACTGTCCAGGAGAATGAACACTGAATGGGTGACGGATTGAAATGTGACTATTCTATCATAGATGGCTAAAGGGTTAATGATTTATAAATGAGAAATGGAGAAATGATTACCGGATCCATAGACATTTTCTGGGTGAATGTGTGAACGATATGTGATTGTAGTTTTATCCAGACAGGACTCCAGCTACCCACCTTATATCCACGGAGGCCGGAGGAGCTGCAGGTCCCAGCCCAATCCACCCCACCTAACTCTGAATCTCTGGCAGAGGCCCCATGAGCCCCAGGACTGTGAGCCTACTCCTAAATGACAGCTACCTCAAAATATTAGGTCCCTATTTTGTCATGCAGATATGGAATGCAGAGGAAAATCATGTTTTACACATTCCCACCAAATGAAATACAGTTAGCAAGTCTTTTTCTGATTTATTTAAATATTACCAGGATTATATTTTTCTACCAGGATTATTAATAGACCACTAATTTGTCCAAAATGATGGAGACTGCGAACCCTATTATCTAGATTCCTTTCTTATGCAAAATCTTGAAGAAAATTTCAGGTCTAAATTGAGGCAATGAAAATGACTTCAAAATTAAGGGCTTTGTGCTCTGAAAGCAAAGCTTGCTTGCTTTTCTCTTTCGCCTTGATGACAAGGTCGAGCTGCATTTGGGGTACTCTGTCTGGGACAGGTCCACCTGGACAGCAGTGGGAAGCCTGAGTACATGTGGAGTCAGAGAACATGTTTGGGCAGTGGTTACAAGTCCAGCCCAGGATGACAGGTTCCAGAACTTTCTCTGCTACTTTTAGCCCTAAAGCTGAGCCTCTGTTTCATCATCTGCAAAATGAGGACAGATCCACTCTCCTCAGAAGTTGGTGTGGGGGCCATTGAGTGCTCCCCATGTGTGGCCTGGTCATGTCCTCAGGATGGCGGGATGACGGCTCAGGGCCTGCCCCCTGAACGGCAATGACGGTGCCTCAGGGAAGGCACGCTCACATGTCCTTACTCCCAACCTTCTGCCTCGGCTGCTGCACGCAGGTTCAGGAACCCAACACCATGTTCACTGTGTGGGGACCAGGTCATGGCCACCCAGCGTGACCTGCCGCAGCCATCTTGAACTGTGGCCACCATGTTTGCTCCTGGGCATCCCTGGTGTCCCCCCACAGAGTGTCCCCGCACACCACAAGTCAACGAGACCACTGGGGTGCTGTGCGGCCCTTTAGGACTGGCGACTGGGTGGTGGGAACGCGCCTGAATCTTAAAAGAGGTACGTTCTGGCTTGAAGTCACCTTTGTCCTAATCTCTATCTAGGTCTCTCCTTTGATCCCAGTCCATGGATCCTCTTAGTTTGCTACCACTCAGAACCACGCTCTGTCAGTCAGTCTGTCCTCCAATCAATTGCAGCCTGTGCTCTGTCTCTGTCTTCAGTCCCATGGCACTTTGGGTCCATTCTAACAAACTGCGACTCGGCTGTCCCAGGACATCTCTATTATTATAATATATTTTTTTTTCTTTTTAATGGGGGGTGGGTGCCAGGGATTGAACTCGGGGGCACTCGACCACTGAGCCACATCCCCAGCCCTATTTTGAGTTTTATTTAGAGACGGGGTCTCACTGAGTTGCCTAGTGCCTCACTTTTGCTGAGACTGGATTTGAATTTCCGATCCTCCTGCCTCAGCCTCCCGAGCTACTGGGATTATAGGCTTGCGTTACCACACCCAGCTAAAATGTCTTCTTAAAAGAGAGGTGTATTGAAGTGTTTGGGGGTTGAAATTATAGGATAGCTATAGTTTGTTTAGCAACCCTTGAGCAAAATGTAAGCAAAAGAGTTGGTAAGTTAATACCGGCACATGATTCCTACAACAAAGTCATGAGTGTGTGCGTGATTGTTATACCATGCTCTCTATGCATCTAGGGTAGAAAATATTCATCATCAAATAACCCAATCAGTAAATGGGCCAAAGAAACAAACAACCCAATCAATAAAGGGGCCAAGGAATTGAACAGATACTTCTCAGAAGATGATAGACAATCAATCAAAAAATATATGAAAAAAAGTTTAACATCTCTAGCAATTAGAGAAATGCAAATCAAAACTACTCTAAGATTGCATCTCACTCCAGCAGAATGGCAGCTGTTATGAAGACAAACAACAATAAGTGTTGGTGAGGATGTGGGGGAAAGGCACACTCGTACACTGCTGGTGGGACTGCAAATTAGTGCAACCAGTACGGAAAGCAGCGTGGAGATTCCTTGGAAAACTGGGAATGGAACCACCACTTGGCCCAGCTATCCCCCTCCTCGGTCTATACCCAAAGGACTTAAAAACAGCATACTACAGGGACACAGCCACATTAATGTTTACAGCAGCACAATTCACAATAGCTAAACTGTGGAGCCAACCTAGATGCCCTTCAGTGGATGAATGGATAGGGAAACTGTGGCATCTATACCCAATGGAATATCACTCAGCTTAAGAGAATAAAATCATGATACTTGCAGGTCAATGGATGGAACTGGAGAAGATAACGCTAAGTGAAGCAAGCCAATTCCAAAAAACCAAATGCTGAATGTTTTCTCTGATATGAGGGTGCTGATCCATAACGGGGATGTGGTGGGGAGCACAGGAGGAATGGAGGAGCTTTAGATAGGGCAAAGCGGAGGGAGGGGAAGGGAGAGGACAGCAGTGTAGGAAATACAGTGGAAACAGATGGACATCATTACCCCAAGTGCATGTGTGAAGACACGAATGGTGTGACTCTACTTTGGGTACAACCAGAGACATGAGAAATTGTGCTCTATATGTGTGCTCTGAATTGAAATGCATTCTGATGCCATAGATAACAAATCAAAATAAATGAATAAATTTTTTAAAATTAAGTTTTTTTCTACACAAAAATGTAAAAACAAAACCAAAAACTCACCCCACATAATATGAGTCTGAAAGCCAAGACTGAGGTATCTCTCCACCATTCTGAATGCACAAAAGCCCCAGAGTGACCCACACAGCCATCACCTGCCAGGAGCTGGGGGACAGTGAGCACCTTATTGATAGTATTGAAAGAAGTGGGAGTGGCCAGGGGCAGTAGGGCACTCTGTCATCCCAGCAGCTCAGGAGGCTGAGGCAGGAGGATCGCGAGCTCAAAGCCAGCCTCAGCAACAGCGAGGCACTAAGCAACTCAGGGAGACCCCGTCTCTAAATAAAATACAAAATAGAGCTGGGGACGTGGCTCCATGGTCGAGTGCCCCTGAGTTCAACCCCCAGTACCCCCCATAAAAAAGAGGAAGAGATGGGAGTGACCGTAACACTTAGACACCTTTTCTAATACACAGAGTGACGGAGAGGAACAAAGGATGGTGTCTAAGAAACTTTGAAAACATAAAGACCGACGTAAAAGCTTCCCTGTTGTCACGACGTTTTCTGAAGTATTTTGTACACAAAAATCTCCAACTGGTAAATGACCCCACTTTTCCCTCCAAGGGACATAGCTCTTCGTAAGATGACTGCTGAGTTCCAGCGCCCACCGCCATCGAGAGAAGAGGCCCAGCTCCTGAAGGTGGGCTCCCCGTGCCCATCAGAGAGGGGACTGCTGCAGGTGTGACCCTCGACCAGCTGAGCTGGGCCTCAGAGGACGCCCGCTGAACACCGGAGGTCCATCCCGGGGTTCTGCCTGGCGGCCCCTGAATGACCCTCAGTCCAGTAGGACCCACGGTGGCCTGCAAGTCTGGTTGTGGAAGCCTCAGGGCCTTGGTGAGTGCATCATTCAACAGTGAGGCTGACCCCAGCTTGGGTCGCTGGCAGCGGACCCACTGTGCGCCAGTCTCTAGTTACGGGAGATGTTTATTGTACACATATGACCATGGTGCGTTTTCCCTCTGAAGTGAAACGTGTGAGTGAGAATCAGAGGACTGTGTGTGTGTGGTGGGGGTCCTGGGGCAGAACCCAGGGCCTCACACCTGCTGGACAAATGGTCTACCACCGAGCTACACCCAACCCCAGAAGATTGATTTAAGAGGTCACTGGGTTTCCGGCTGCATAGAAACAGAAAGATCCAATCCTGCAGCCTGTGGTCTGTCTACCTCTGGACTTGTCCACTGATGTCCTCCTGGTACCCAGACAGTGCTAAGCACAATAAAATCTGCTGACGTCCTTAACCAACGTAAGACTCACGGCGAGGAGACTTTATGGTAAAGTGGTGCATTTGTTTCGGAAACATGTTTTTGATAAAAATAACCTGACTCTATTTACCTTGGTTTTAAGTCTTATTTCCCCTCTTTGTACAAGAGAGAAACAGAATTCAGTTGAGTCCCATTGTCTGAGCTGAATATGTTCCATAAAGTCAACCCAAACACTGGATAACGGCTGGGAGTTCCGCTGACGACACCTTCATCCACTGTCTCACGCAGACCTTATCTAACATGTTTCTGTTGATTCACCAGACAACATGGAACTCGTGACCAACAGCACTGTGACTTGTGCCCAAAGCTTCCCTAACACAGGTGCCTTCTCCCCAGGGCACAGCACAGTCTTCTCGTGCTGAGGAACTAGACAGCTCTTCTGCATGACACGTTGGGACCACAATAACCAGCAAAATGGCCCAGGAAAAGCACCAAGCAACGCAAAACCATGTCACTGAAAAGACTATGAAAAGGACATTGTTTATAGAAGGAGCTGGAACACCCCGTTGGAACGTGGCCTTGTTCAGCCTCGAGCACGGGAGCATGCACATTGGTGACTCATTATTTCTCCCACTGTGCACATCCACAAAAGCACCCTGAGTACTTATTTTGGGGTGATCGTAAATTGTAGCGAGTAGGTGAATTCACAATTACAGAACCCTGAAAAATGAGGATCGACTGGGTGTCGTTTTATGCAAGAATGTGAACGGTGACTCAAGACACCCATGTGGAGAAATTTCTAGAATATTCCCCAGGGGCCTTGATGGTCACAAACAGACTACGCAGGAAAGTACAGAATTGTGTAAAAATCAGTACAAGGATGAATTGATTTCTGATGCACTGACATTTGGAACACTGCTATCTGAGCTCAGCTCAGCTCCGGAGAATCATATTTCCCTGTATCGGGTTGGCTGTCTAACAAACATCTGCCACCTTCAAATCTTGGGTTTATATGTGAAGATACCCCAAATCAGCCCCTGCCACGAGGAAAATCTGTTTATTTGTTGTTATAGCTGTTGGTATCTGCTGCACACAAGTCACACAGTTGACACAGTGTAACTCATGCAGTGTAGACAAGGCAACATGGCAGAGTGAATTACAGTCTTTGCAACTAAAGGCCCTGGAGCTACTAAGGTGCTCACTGGCCTTCTGGCCTGAGGCAAATCACTCTCCATCTTGTCATCCACCCAAGGGATGTAGCTTCAGCTTTATTTGGAATGCTCTGCTTTTAGGAAAAAAAAATAATGAATAAAGGCCTTGGTTAATTTTGAGTGGCATTGCATTTTTCCATAATTTTAACATTTAAGAAAATATGGTTGCTTTGATGAATAAATAAGGCCATACATGACCAAGCCTGGTGCTGGGCTCCTGTTTTGCATAACCTGGCCAAATGCCACTCAAGTGCAAAACTGTGAGCCAAGGTAAATCTTTCATCTTTGTAAGTTGATGGCCCAAGGTATTTTGTTACAGTAAGGAAAATCTGACAAAATGCAATAGACCAGCACCTAACCCTACTCTTGACCTATGGTGGGTGCCCTGGAAATCAGTGTGTTGAATGGATCAAAGAATGGGCCCACAAAGTGGCTCTGGCTGGTCATAAAAGTCCAAGAGGCTGGCAGAAGGCCAAGAGTGCCATATGAACTGCTTTGGTCATTCTGAAGTTATTTTCCATTTATTTGTTATTCTTACCCATTCCTATAGAAACTTCATTGTTGTAGGAAAATGCCAAACATTGTGACGACTCTATAAGACCAACATCAAAACAATGCACAACACGGGTGCTAGCAGAGTGAAGATGTGACTGTGCTGCCTTTCTGAAACTGCCTACCACAAGAAGAACCAGAAAGAGAAATGAGTACCCTGAACAACATGACAACGTGAAACAAAATTTTGGTTTGTTTTCCGTTGCTAAAACAGAAAACCCGAGTCTAGTTACTTTATAAACAAAAGAAGTTTGTCTGGGCTCACAGTCCTGGTCCAGAGCCAAGGGGCTGGTGACAAAGTCCCACGACTTGGAAGTGGACAGGCAAGGAGATTCGGAATGGCTAGCAGCCTCCCTGGGAAAAACACATGATAAACCAACCCATCCTCCCCCCACAACACACACACACACACACACACACACAGCACTATTCAGCATAAAGAAAATATTCTGTTAGGCGGGAACATATCCTGGGTCCCTCCATCCTCCATGATTTATTTCAAAGACGATGAACCAATCAGAGATCTACATAATTACTCTAGAAGAATAAAAGGAGAGAAATAGCAGGAGAAACAAAGGGCAGCTAAGGGACACTTACCTGGATATTGTCCCAAAGGGCAGGTGAAGCCATGACCCCAACATGAGAGAATCATCCCTCTGCTACAACAGTAGCTCAGAGCGGGAGACCACAAGTTGGAGGAAGAAAGTGGGAGGCAAGAAGAGGCACTGAAGGTAGCGGGCAGAGACCAGGGTGGGGGGAAAGCAGAAGATAAATGGGGACTATTGGCCGGGCACAGTGGGGCACGCCTGTAATCCCAGCGACTCGGGAGGCTGAGGCAGGAGGATCGTGAGTTCAAAGCCAGCCTCAGCAAAGTAGTGAGGCCCTAGGAAACTCAGTGAGACCCTGTCTCTAAATAAAACATACAAAGGGCTGGGGATGGGGCTCAGGGGTTAAGAGAGCCCGAGTTCAATCCCTAATACCAAAGGAGGGGGGAAGAAATGGAGGCTACTATTTCCAACAGCAAGAAGAGAAGAGACAACGACATTGCAGACATGGAGGAGAAGACGGAGTGGTGTGAGCGGGATGAAAGACCAAGGGGATCTGATATGTGCCACACTGGGGTCCCTGAAGCAGAGAATTTAAATAAAGGAGAGGAACAAAATTAGAGTAAAATGAATTTCCAAAAATAAGTCCTTGTCTCAGGGGTTAAAAGAACATCTTCAAGGAAAAGTAAATCATTTGATCTTAACTAAAAAAAATTCCCAAGCCCCCTTCGGAGCAGGATTTGAAATGCACCAAAGACAGACGGGACCCCTATGTTCACAGCAGCCAAGAAAAGGAATCACCCTCAGTTTCCAGCCACAGGGGAATGGATAAGGAAAATGTGACATACATACACAGGGAGTATTACTCAGCCATAAAAAGGAGGAAATCCTGTCATCGCAACTTGGGTAGATCTAGAGGACACTGGAGTGAAAGAAGCTGAGCATAGAAAGACAACACCCCATTTTCACGTATTTGCAGAATCTGAAACAATCAAACTCACAAAAGCAGAGAATAAAACAGTGATAGACTAGGAGCTGAGGGTGGGGTGAGGTAACCTTGGCCAAAGAGCTCAGAGCTTCTGTTGGGGGGGGGGATATGTGATCCGTACTTAGGGCGATGGCTACATTAATAAGCTCAACTTCATCGTTCCACGCTGCCTATATGTGTCACAACATCACGGTGTACCACAACTATGCACAAGTTTAACTTGTCAAAAGTTTAAAAAAACATTATTGGGAAAAAAAAATACTGGTCCTGTCGGTGGTGACCCCTCAAGCCAGAGACAGAAAGCAATGTCCACATGGTCCTGCAGGGGGGCAAACCCCTCCAACCCAGGACGGGTGGTCCCTCTGGGCTCAGGGACGGCAGCCCGTGATCTCAGGACTGGGAGGTTGAAGTGTGTGGTGTCTCTGTCGGGAATCAGCAGGCCAGAGGAGGGCTCCCTGCTCAGCGTCGGCCTCCAAGTCGCTCCACTGCTAACAGCGCAGACGTCCTGGCCACCATCTGAGGGCCCCCTGCTGCCCCAGGGTTGCCCACAAACACTCACTGGTGTGAGCTACTGCTTTGCCTAGCCAGCTCGGGCCACAAGGACCCTGGGCAAAGCCACTGTGCTGCATGTCTCTGTCACCCAGGGCTCCAGCCCAGGCAGACTCCCTGTAGCCCTTCAGGGGGCCCAGAAAACCCTATTATTATTATTATTATTATTATTATTATTATTATTTACAGCTCTTGGCGTGAGCCCAGCAGACTCAGGGGACATGGATCACTTGTTGGGGAATTACTCTCTCAACAGGGAAAGCTCTGGGGCTCAGAACAGATCCAGACACGGATGGAGGGAAAACAGGGCGGAGACGTTGTGACCGGATTCAAAAGAAGCCACGAAAACACACCCTGCAGGGGGAAGGCCTTCCGGACTGGAGAACCCGAGAACCCCCCGTTTCCTTGACTGTGGTCCCCCGTGAAGCCCTCGACGGCACCCCTCACCCGTGGAGCGGCTGGGCTGTGGGGTCCACGTGCCGTGGCTCACCCTCCCTCCTGGGGCCAGGCTGAATCATGCCAGGAAGGTTCAGACGTCACAGGCCTCCAGAGCCATCTCTCTCGTGGTCTGTTTATCTCTGCTCACATTGAACAGCACAGGAATTTCAGGGACCGGCAAACGGCCCATCTCTGACTCGGAGGCAGGGACAGGGCCCGGGCTGGAGTCGGGGCCCAGGCTGAGAGAGTCCCCAGCCCCTGGGTCCCACCCCCCTCTGCCCAGCCCAGGAGCCTCAGGATGCTCCTGCCTCTCAGCCCAGGGCAAGACCTCGGATCACACTCAGGGTGCCTAACACCCCCAGTGCAACACGGTCCCAGGGACGAAAAAAAAAATCTGAGTCTACTATTTTTGAATTCTTCTGGAACCACTAGTGCATGCCAGGCCAGGGCCCGGCCACTGAGCCCCTCCCCAGCCCTGGAGTGAGTGGGTTTGTTTGTTTAACAAAAGAGCAATGAAGAGTACTAAGGTTCTTCTCCACTCCCTCAAAATCCTCTTCAACAATGTCACTCAATTCTTTGAGGAACTCTGCTTGTCCCTCGGTATCTGCAGGGGATCCACTTCAAGACATCCCCCCTCACCCCCAGGGAAATCCAAATGCCCAGCAGGTCAGGTCCTGGCGTGAACGGCGGGGTATTGGCATCTAACCTCTGCCACCCTCCCACGCACCTTAGATCCTCTCCAGATGACCCCGGATACCTAACAGAACGTAAAGGTCCAGCCGATGGCCGCCAGGCTGTGTGGTCTAGGGAATAATCACAGGAGATGGCCGCGCACACGTTTCAGCACAGATGCAGTCGTTTCTAAATGTTCCCTGTATGACGTTGGCTAAATCCTGCCACGTTGCCGAAGCTGTGGATACCAAGGGCCGGCTGTCCGCCGAGCCACTTCATCCGAGGATTCCTTAATGGGATTTCTCCAAAGCTGAGTTCCCATGTGTAAGACTGTTGGGAGGCCACCAGTGGGAACTGGCCCAGTCCCCTGCTGACTCATTGGGAGCGTGCCACACACACTCTACGGCCCTGGGTGTGCGCTTGTGCACAGGTACACACTCGTGTGTGGGGAAGGCTGCTGTGTTGAGTGGACCGTTTCAGCCCTGGGCATGATCCACCAGGAACGGTGGGCGGCAGGCCAAGGCCAGCTGCACCCCTGGGCTCCTCGTGGGCTGACGCCGTGGGCCCAAGTCCCACCTGGCATCCAGCAGACCTTGCTGCCACCATGGAAATGCTTGTCACCTAGGTCCGACACAGAGCCACAAGTCACGTGTGGCCGCAGGCCCTGCACATGTGGCTGGCGTGACTGGAGAACTTAATTTTCATATTTATTTAATTTTAAGTAATTGAAATATAAATGGCTCCATGGAATCTCCATGGGGGAAGTCAGAGAGAGGCCTTCTGCACACACCTGGGCACCAGGCAGGGCCCTCCCTGAGACCAGGGTGGTGGGGACTGCAGGTCATGAGGGTATCACATAAACATACCCCAGGAACGGAGTCTGGGTGGCCCAGACGCCTCTCCCTTCCAGAAATGTCTCCTACTTGGGCCAAATTTGGAGGCTCTACTGTTTTATTTGTTTATTTTTTAATTAAAAGGATGGTGACAGTTTTCTCCAAATATCTAGTTTATTATATCCAAAGCTTCTCTAAAGCTATTAGAAAGGAACTTTGAGAGGACCCAGAACACGCAGAGAAGGTATCCTTCTAGAAGTACAAATCTACAAAAATGTCCAGGGCATGGTCCCCAACGGGATGCTTTAAAAGTCTACAATAGAGGTCAAAAATCATGTGACACAGGTTCTAGGGCTTCAAAGTAAAAGTCATGGTATGGGGAAGGCTGTCCCTGTCCAAGGACTGGGGATGGGAGGGGGGAACATACACTCTCTCTCTTCCTCGTTCAACCTGACTTACTAATTCCCCAACACATGATCAGCTTACAGAAAGCTTGCTTCAAAGTCAGGAGGTCCTGTTGGGCAACCGCCATTCTGTTGCTGTGACCCTCGCATAACGTGTCTTAAATTCATGGGACTCATACACAACCCCTTTTCTCAAACCCCAGGTAACCTGCAGCTATCTGTCCCCGATTTTCTGCACTTGACCATGAACGTTTTGCAGAGGGCCTGTTCTTCACAAGCTATTGGTCTCTGTGCTTTGCAGGGGGCTCCTCAGGGCCTGACGACAATCCCAGGGGCAGGTATTTGTAGCCTCCTTTTGCAGGTGAGGTAGCAAGAGCTTAGGCAACTTCAAGCAAAGTCTGTGCCCCACGTCCAGGGACCTGGTCTGCTTGCACCAACTACACTCCCTCCGAGGGGACCTCTGTGCTCTGGGAACTGGACCTTGCGATCCAGGTCAAAGCCACGGTCCAAGGGATTTCCTTACAAAGTGCACGGCGTGAGCTCTGGGACCGTCCTGGGTGAGTGTGTACAGTGTGGATGGAGGCGGTCACGGCTGGGAGGTGACAGCACAGTTCAGGTGGGCCACACAGAGCAGCCTTCAGGTTACATACACGGCAGCCTGCAAGGCCCGGATGCCAAGCCACAGCCACCAAGAGACCAAACATAGCCCAAATTCTCAACCAGCAGTGAGGCTGTTCGTACCCCTCTCATGGGAAAAAACAAACAAACAGACAAAAAACCAGTTCACGTTAGCAGGCACAGGACACACGGTCTGACAGCGACTAAGTGCAGTGGGTTACGTAAATCCCGAGGATGGAGGCGATCCCGATCATCCTGTGCAGACAATGGCATGCAGGTGGGTGCACACATTCCTTCTCTGGGAGTTACTTGACGTGCATCCCCTCCTCCAAGTGTGCTCTTCACTTGCCGGGAGGGCACTGGTAACTCTCGGACGCCTTCCTCTCCAAATTCTGCAGACTGACTGACTTATAATGCAAGTTCCCGTGCAGTGAGACCTCCACAACAGTGCGTGAGTTCTCTCTTTCTCTGTCTCTCTGTCTCTCTCTCACACACACAGGCATTAAATAGGGACAGACTACTTCATTCTGTCCCACGATCAAAGGCACACAGCATTGCCATATACCTGGCACCCCAGTTGATTCCAGTCTCTGGGAACCTCCTCAGCCTTCCAAGATGTGCTTGTGAGCTAGGAAATCCTGCTAACTAGTTCTATCACAGGACGGGCTGGGAGGCTGTGCACTGGGTGGAGGGCCTCTGCATCAGGATTGGGTCAAGCTCCCAGGGTCATGGTGTGCAGACATGTTTGAGAATCAGGGCTGCCACCTGAGCTCACTCCTCACTACAAGGCACAATCGCCCCAACAGTCACGATGGGAGTTCCCAAATAAGTTTTCTTTCTTCTCTCTCATATTATCCATCTCCCACCCCTAAGCAAACTCTATTTTATTTTATCTTTCCTACCTTAAAAAAGACACACACTCACCTTCTTTGCAAAGACACAGAGTAAAAATGCATATTTCACTTTTTTTTCTCCAGACCAAGTCTACTCCTCAGATGAATGCTGCTCTCTCTTAGGTACTCATGTTTCCAGATTGTTCTACGTATTCTCTCTCTCTCTCTCTCTCTCTCTCTCTCTCTCTCTCACACACACACACACACACACTCCCATATTTGCATAGTTGGATATGCACTGTTATGTAGTAAATGAAAATCCAATGTCAATTGCATCATTATGTGCCCGCATGATTTTGAAAAATATAAAGTGACATGTGACAACCTGCTTTTGCATTAATATAGCTTTGATATCATTATCATTTGGTGTCAAGATAAAAATTAATATCTATATTTGTAAAAAGACTGCAGAGGATCATAATGCATGGACAGGCTATAATTTATTGAACCAGGTCCCTTCCTGATAGCTATTCTTTTTCCTGTTTTTTTTTTTTTTTTGCTATTACAAAAGTAAATGTTGCAATGCATTACTGTATGCATACATAAAAATTTCCCCACTTTTGTTAATATGTATGTGCAATAAGTTCCCAAAGGTGAAATTGTTGAGTCAAAGTACTTGCGTGTTTCATCCAAAGCTGTTACCAAATGGCCCTGCGGATTCTCCCTTATGTTCTTTGTCCTATTGATTGAGAAGAACTTATTACATATTAAAGCTATTGGAGCTCTATCATAAGCACTGAAAATAAATGTATCTTACGGGGTTTTTTTTTTTTTACTGATTTTCTTTTTTCATTTGCATAAGGGTTTTCTTTTAGGAAGTCATTCTTATAAGTCTTTATCTATTGTGAATTCCTATGTCTGTCATGTAGAACGACCTCTTTACTCCACAATATTATTAAACTGTTCACCTAAGTTTTAGTAGTTTTATGATTTCACTTAGATATGCTTATTTTTTAATTCTATTTTATTGGTTCTTTAGTTATATATGACAATAGAATCCATTTTGATAAAATTATGTAAGCCTAGATACATCTTCTAATTAGGACCCCGTTCTTGTGGGTGGGCATGGTGGTGGGGCTCATGTAGGTATTTTCATAGGTTTCATAGGAGAGTTAGGTTAGATGCTTTTTCTACTGACTTTCCTATTCCTATCTCCTCTCCCTTCTTTTTCCTTCCCTTTTGTCTAATCTATGGAACTTCTCTTCTCCCCGGCCCCTTGTATTGTGGGTTAGCTTTCAGATACCAGTGAAAACATTTGACCTTTGTTTGGGGGGACTGGCCCATTTCTCTTAGCATGATAGTCTCCGGGTTCATCCGTTTACTGGAAAATGTCATAAAGTCATTCTTCTGCATGGCTGAGTCATATTCCACTGGGTATCTATAACCACAATTTCTTTATCTAATCATCTGTTCATGGACGTCTAGATTGGTTCCATAAAATTCAGTTTAGAATGCGTCGTAGTCTCAAGAGCAAAGTTTTATTTTACAAATGATTAGCCAGCTTTCCTGGTACCATTTATTCAAAACCCTGGCCTCCCTCCCTGACCGAGGTGGAATGATTCCCTGCTCTGTACTCTGCTTGCCATTCCAGTCTCTTGCTCTTCTCTCCGTGACAGTTTTGACTTCTGCTCTTGTGCTCTCCCATCTACTATTCCTCATCCTCCTGCCCCCTGTCTCATTTTCTTTTTTAAAAAAGCTTTTGTCAATCTACACACAGGAAGCACTGTACGTGAAGTACTTCAGCCTGCTTGGCTGTGGTTTGGTTTTGACAGGTACCAAGCTCTAGAACCCTGTGTATCGAGCCTATTCAGGTGGCCAGGGAGAGACTACTCTGGGGCCCTTGGTGGCACCGCAGGAGAGACACCAACAGAAAGGCCAGACTGATGGATTGAACTGTGTCCACCCCCACGTTCCTGAAATTCAAATGTTGAAATCCTAACCCCCAGAACTCCATACTGGATTTTTGCTTGGAGATGGGGTCTCCAGAGAGGTGAGGATGAGGTCCCTAGGAAGAGCCCAATCCAACATGAATAGTGTCCTTAGGCAAAAGGTAAACTTGGCCAGAGAGAGACACGCCTGGGAGAAAATGGCCTGTGAAGATGAAAACAGCCATCTATCAGCCAGGCAAGAGAGGCCTGGGACAGACTCTTCCTCCTACCTCTCAGAAGGACCCACCCTGCAGCACCTTGAACTTCTTGACCTCCAGAACACTGGGACCAACACATGCTGCTGTATGATCCAGCCAGCACGGGGTGCTTTGTTACAGCAGCCCTGAGCAGACTAATACGCCATTCCTCTACCAATGGGAACTGACCGTTTCCAGAGTTTACTTAAAAGAATTAAACTCGAAAGAATTTCTTGCGTATATGTTTTTGCAGAAAATGTTGTTCCTTCAGGGAGACTGTCCTTCACAGATATTCACCTTCTGCTTCCCTTCTAGAAGGTGTCCTTCTCCCCAAAAAAACAACAAGATGTCCTTTCTTGCCTGGGTCATCAAAAACCCACCTGCATCACAAAAGTTTCCATAACTAAATGGAAATGACTCTCAAATTTCTTTTTTCCTCCCATTTTATTCCAATGCTGCAGAAGACCTAGTTCTTCTCCTTCCCAGCCCAAAAGGTGGTGATGAAGTCAGGCAGCACCAATTCTGCCCCTCTGAGGGACAGCCACAGACACTGCATTAGTCAGCTTTGCATCACTATACCAAAACACCTGACACAGCCTACCGAGGGATTAAAAAAAAAAAGGTTGACTTGGCTCAGTTTTGGAGGTTCAAGGTCATGGTGCCTGAATCAGCTCGGTTCTGGAGAGGATCCGTGGTCAGAGTTCACTGGAGAAAGCAGTCCCACCTTGAGCCAGGAAGCAGAGAGAGGGCGGATCCAGGGTCACCCCCTTTGCAACAAGCCTCTTGTGAGAACTCACGGGAGAAACGTCATCAGTCAGAACAGGGTCCCAGCGACCCCAGCGCCTCCTACCAGTTTCCATTTCTTAAGGATTCCGTGGCACCCCCACAAACCGCCATGCTCAGACTGGAACCTATCACCCAGGGACCTCGGGGGGCACCCAGGCCATCTCCCAACCAGAGCGGACATGAAGGTGTGCTGGAAAGTGGCAGAGCGGGTGACTGCACAGTGGGCCTTCCCAGGAGCTTCCCACAGGAGGCCAGTCCACTCTGACGGGGTTTGGAAGTGAGCTCAGTCTCTGTGGAAGGGGGACAGCTGTGCAAACGTATCCAGTGTGCTCATGTTCACCAGTCACGCGGCCAGAGGCCTTACCAATTTCTTATGAAATTTGCTTAATTGCTCAACACAAAGCTAGAGGGATCAGAGCGAGTTTTCTGTCACCAGTGGGTGAAGAGTGAGGCCGCCATGTCTTATGCCAAGCTCAGGTCGTCCCTCTGCCCTTTCAAGATCCCTTCAGTTAGCCGGGCGCAGTGGGAGGCTGAGGCGGGAGGATTGCGAATTCAAAGCCAGCCTCAGCAAAAGGCTGGTGCTCAGCCAAAAGCAAAGAGCTCAACATCTCCGTGAGACCTGCCTCTAAGAGCTCTGGGGGTGAGGCTGGCCTCCCAGCAGCACGGCTTAGTGAGGCTCATGGCCTCTAAGCAGGTCAAACTAGATGGTGCCCATGATCCCGTCACCTCCCACATCCTCTGCATCTTTAGTGGAGCGTCTAGAAATCCTGGACCTGCGCTGTCCTAATTAGCAACATGGCCGTCACGGGGATTTTGTTCTTATTCTTCCTGAGTGGGCCACAGGATCAAAGGGAGCCGGGTGAAGACACAGAAGCCATCAGCTTTGGGGGAGCTCGACACCAAGGCCTGGGACGCACCTCCCCTGCTCTAGCAAGTCTCTTCTCGTTCCTGCTCTCTGGGCCTCCCCCCGCCAACAGCCGTGGCCATCAGCTGACCAGAGTCACTAAGAAAAGGAAGTGGTGGACTTCCGCCTCCAGCCCAGGCAGCCGCTGTAAATGCACAGAAAGGGAAGAAGTGACACTCGGAGCACTCGGCAGAAAACACAGCCATCGGTGTGCTGGGCTGCTAAGGATGCAGGCCACCAGTGGCAGGGACACCCGTGGAGAAGACAGGCTGCCGAGACCTCTACCCCAGAGCAGGCAGGCAGCAGGGGGACAGAGCAGGGGAGCAGAAGAGGGCCTGCAGGGAGAAGTGCCCTCAGGCAGGCAGTCCACCCCCAGCTCCCCGGCTCCTGAACAGGAGCAAGTTCCTCTAGAGGGAAGGATGTCAAGTTCAGGCGGCTTAGACAGGAAGGGCCTGGTCTACAGGCCCACGCTGCCCCGTGGGTGTCCAGGTCTTACCCTGCTTCTGTCTCATGGGGGACAGGATGCAAGATGGTGCTATCACAGATGCAGCCTCAAAATACCCAGGGCACCTTGAAAGACAGACCCGTGTGCCACCTGGAAATGCCAAACAGGCCGGGTCAGGAAAGCTGGGGCCACCAGGGCGAGACACCCAGTGGGCAGACAGATGGACAAGGAGATGGAGCTCATGGGCAGCAGAGACGTCTGCACCGCCACGCGTGACCAGAACCACGTGCACGTCCCGGGTCCTTTAATAAAAACCAAGTCTTAACTGCACTCCTTGGAAAGGAGCCGCCCACTTGCTAAAGTTAAAAAAAAAAAAAAAAACTCCCACAGTGGCCTGAGTGAAGGACAGGACCAACACCTGTCTGGGGACAAAGATGGCCCAGATGGCGCATGCGGATAGCAAAGGAGAAGAAAAGAAAACGTGCCTGACTTGAAACATCAAAAATTAGGACAGAGAATCTACTTGCCTCTCCATGAGCTACACATGTTTAACTTGGTGGAATGAATTAAAATAACCCCAGGCATGGAGCTGTCAGAAAGCAGGTAAGGTGTCATGAACACACCTAACATGGGAGCTGTGGCAGATCAATGTATGTACCCACATATGTGCATGAACACACAGGACAAGGCTGGGGAGGACAGGTACCAAACTGCTTTCCCACCGTGGGACTGGAGGGCAGAGGTCAGGTTGCCCCTGTTGCTGATGCCATTTGAATTCTTCCCTTCCCACATGTACCAATGTGTAGTTGAAAACTTTCCAGAACGAGAAATGCAGAGAGTTCTCCCATCTTGGAGATCAAAGAAACTCACTTTCAAAGTTGTGGCTGTTCCTCTGAAACCTTCTCTGGGAGTACAGTTATTAGCCTCCATCCAAGACTGCGGGGGCAGATCCCCAAATTCCCTGCCTCCCCCAGGAGGGCTGCAACAGGTCGGTCAGTCCTGAGCACAGCCAGGGACCAGGCACTGCCTCTGGTATCAGAACAAAACCCCCCTCTGGGATCGTTCCCTTCAAGAGTAGCTTAAAAATCTAGAACGGGGGATCTGAGCACAATGAGACGTCGTCCCCCAACTCTCAACCACCATCTGTAAAAGTCTTCAATAAACGTGAGTCTGAGACAGGATGATAATCAATGATCTCAAGCATTCTTAGCACTTGAGATAAAAACAGCGTCCGCACTCTTCCTCTGCCCAAGCAAATCCAAAAGACTTGTGAAGGAGCAGCAAGGGGTCACTCTGTGTTTCCAGAAGGGGCTGCAGAAGCCCCAGGCCCCCAGGATGCCCTCGGGCAGGTGCACTGCTGGTCTCAGGAGAAGTCCTCCTGGAGGGTCTCTGTGCACATCACCTGCTCACCACATGGCTCCCTGCTAGCTCCACTCCACTCCACCCAGTGCTGCTCACAGGTGAGCAGAGGCAGCTCACACTACAGCATCCGCAGTAGGAAGCAGGGAAATCGAGGCAAAGACCAAGTCTCTGGCTAAAGGCTCAGGGTCTCCCCAGAAAAAATACAAATTCTCCTCATTCATATAATAAAACATTGGGGCAGGAACAAATACAGTGGTGAGAAGGACACTGATTTAAAATACAGATGTTTCACTGCTCCGTGAGAAGTCAAAAAGATCTTTCATCAATCATAATTCAAAATATCTCCTGACAGCAGAAATCACAAAAACTCTACGCGGTGAAAAATAAATAGGTGAACCAACAAATGCAGAAACACAGAGTTGAGGGAAAGGTGTTCAACGATTATGGGAATGGATTTATAAGAGGTAAAGTGTAAATGGAAGTTTTTAAGATGCATTTGAATACTCCAAAAGGCAAAACAAAGAGTGCAATAAACAACTGGCAGAAAATGCATGCAGTCAACAAGCTCCCCAAGGTACTCTACAGTTGTAAGCACATGTACAGAAGAGAGCAGAAGAATCTCCCAGAAAAAGAGAAAGAAAATAAAACTGAGAGATTACTTGTCAAGAGGGATATCCACTTTTATTCTCAGAGAATTGAGAAGAAAATTATCATAGGGACAGTGCAAACTAAGAAAACCCCCAAACAGACCAAAGTTCTGCTGCGTAAAAAAAACAAAAATGGGTATAAGAAAGAAAATGTAATGATACTGTATGCTGTATCCGTCTGTTTATTGTTGCTATAACAAAATTCTTGAATCTGGGTATTTGATGAAGAAAAGAAAAGAAACTAGCTTAGCTTATGCTCTGGGGCTGAAAATACAAGACAAGGTGGCTCCATCTGTTTGGCCTCTGGCAAGGGCCCTAAAGGCTGCATCACAACATGGCGGAAAGTATCATGGAGGGAACCCGTGGAAGAAGAAGGGACCACACGATAAGATAGAAAGCCAGAAAACTTCAGGGGCCAGACTTGCTCTTTTACAACAACCCACTCTCTTGGGAACTAATGGGGGTTCCATAAGAGCTACATTAATCCCTTCTGAGGGTAGTGACCCCAAATACCTAACCACCTACTACTCACTATTCCCCCACCTCTCAACACTGCCACACTGGGGAGCCTCTAGCACACGAAGCTTTGTGGGACACACTCAGGCCATATCCTAAGCACAACATACACCTGGTGGTTGAACTGCAGAAGCTGCTACCCCTCATGGCTGCCGCAGGGAACCCAGGTGTGGGAAGACAGTGGCTTCTGGCCTGGCGTGCTGAGTGGACGATGCCGTCATCTGTGTGCAGACTGTACTACTAGAGGCATAATAAAGCAAACACCCAAAAGCTTTTCAACCTCAGATAGTACAATACTTATCCTGGGACGATATGGGAAGAGGGGAGAAGGTGACAGGTGATCTAGGACCACCGTCTCCTCAATTCTCAGGCCAGGAAGTCGGCACACTGTTGGCACTTGACACATTAAAAAAATGACAACAGAAAAAATAACAAATACACTGAGTTTAAGGAAATAGGGAGAATTCTAGAAGAATTCTAGTTCAAAAAATTGAGAAGCTTGTTTTTGATGAGCCGAGCTCATGGGTAGAAAGAATAAAAGAGGAAGTTATTAAATATTTAAATTAAACAAAAAAAGGTAAATTAGCCCAGGGCACATCCAACAGGTCCATGGCAAATCCATGGGAACTGATAGATGCAATAAAGTATCATATTGATGGAGACAGAATGAGGATTCATCAGTGAAGTCAAACAGATGGAGGGAGGCAAGAGTCAGCCACATGTACATTCAATGATTTTATAGTTAGGCAGAGCCCAAATAAGTCAATCTCTCTTTAAATTGCTGATTTCTGTACATCTCTGCCCTGGGCCATTTATGTCCCCATTTACAGTACCTAGGTTAGGGCCTCAGTCACCTGGACCCCAGTCTGACCCCCTCCTGCAGACCTGCTTCTGGCCTGCTTGGTCTTCACAGGGGTCACAGCATCTCGGAAGGCCCCACTGTGTCCCCACACCTGTGTTCCCTGCCCAGTCCTGGGGCACAGCTGTGGGGATCGCAGCCTCCCAGCCTCAGGATTCAGGACCAGCATCAGGAGGAAGCACACTCCTTGTTCCCCCAGAGAATATCCATCAGAAAAGCTCAAGGACCTACCAGTGAGGTGAGGAGCAGTGCCATCACCAAGATTCCTAGCTGTCTCCACCTTTCCCTCCACCCTCGGCTTTGGCCAACCTCCAGAAATAAGACAGACGTGATTTCCAAGAAATCAAAGAAGAACGAGAGCACCACTTTTGATTTGTTAAACCCACTGTAACATAACTGAAATATTCTCTCTCTGGGTAGTTTTGGACTTTGGATAAATTTGATTGTATTTAACATTCCAACTCAAGGACCTTTCAAGAGATACAGGCTAAAAGTTACAAACTTGATACTTAAAGTTAAAAAAAAAAGAAAGAAAAGAAAGAAAGAAAGAAAGGAAGGAAGGAAGAAAGAAAAAAGGAAGAAAGAAAGAAAGAAAGAAAGAAAGAAAGAAAGAAAGAAAGAAAGAAAGGAAGGAAGGAAGGAAGGAAGGAAGGAAGGAAGGAAGGAAGATCAAATGGATACACGCTAACTTGTCAGTTATAAGCAAATAGAAAAATTTCCTGATAACAAAATATCAAAATTATGCACTTTCCTAAAATTCAATCAGCCTAATTATTATTTTAATCTTTTCCAAATCTTTCAGTAGTAAAATTCCCATCTCCTGGTGTTCAAATCCAACCTGTTCAAATCCAAAGATTAAGGTGAGAAGACATAATTTGGGCAATCTGATGATAATCTCATTGGGACTATCTTTTTATTTCAACTGCTTAAGAAGGAAAAAACAAAAAAGGCTAAGTGTGTAGATATTTTTAAAAAAATTCCCAAAGGCCTAAATTCCTAATTTTTTTCCCTCTACCCAGTTACAGCTAACTCAATACAGAAAGGCAGGAAAGTGTTAAAACATGGAAAATGGGGATAGGAGAAGTGGGTTGGGAGGGAGCGGTTGAAGAAAGGTGGGAAAGCAGAAATTATATCGGATACAGACTGCCCTGCCATTCCTCAGGTGGAGATAGCAGGGGTAGATAGAGCCATCTGCACAGTGACAGGAAACCATGCTTCTTCCAAGGACGCACTGCAGCTGTGCAGGGTCCTGATAACCTGTTCTCTGAGTAACTCTCATCCTAAGACCTTCACAAACCCTGCTGTTGGAAACCAGATGGCTAAAGGCTGAAAACACCCACTGTACGGGAGGATCCATATTTTGATTGATTGGATTGGAACTTCAATGCTAGCTGCTATTTCAGACTCGGTGAACAAGATGGGAACTGCCCGCCCAGTTACTGGAAAGAGTGACTTACTGGACAATGTCAAGGTCCTTTGGTTTCAAAACAGACAGTGGTTCAAAGAAGTTGAATACAGACTCAGTTCTGAAAAGGAAGGCTTTTGGTTTTCTGGGTTTTTTTTTTTGGTAAGTTTTGGGGAACTTCAATAGTGACAACACCTGCACCAAACTGACACACAGCTATTTATAGTCTTTATTTATTCCACGTAGACTATGAATATGTTAACCAGGAAAGTGCTCAAGGATTCCTGTGAGGGACGGCAGGGTGCTATTGGAGTGTACTGGAGCTGTATGGAACCCAGGGTGTTGGTATGCACATAGATCCACCTTTCTAAATTCTGAAATTGAGACTCTAAATTTAAAATTCCAAATTCTGCAAAAGGCTGAATTCTGAGGCATATCTTGGCACAAAGGTTTTGGAGGACTATGAACAAATAACACGGTGCATGAGTAAAGTTCTACAAGAGGTGTTCAGTTTAAAAAACAGAGTGATTGGACCTGTATTCAGAATATTAAACACCAGCCCAAGGAAGACCAACAAGAATCATCTCTGAAACGCAGACCTAGTAATAAAATAATCGGCCTACCAATTTTCTCCCTCAGGAAAGGCAAAGATCTAAAGTATATTCCCCATTTTTATCCTAACTTAAACATTAAAAAATATTCTAATTATGAAGACTTTTTTATAAAACCCAATGTCTATAAGCATTTCAAATACAGAGGATAACACAATTTGTTTCACTGCAAAATTTCTCTAAATACACTAAAACAAACGTATGGTTTAGATAGAACAAAATAAGGACACATAACCTGAATTGGTAAGGTTTGTCACTTTGAACCTTTTTCTTTTAGTTCAAATATAAATATACCCATCCCCTATTTTGACTTCATTTGCAGGAAAGAGAGACATCATGCATGTATTTAGAGTTTAATTAAACAGTTGCCTGTGTAAAGGCAATGAATTTGTTCTTTAAAAAAATGCTGTATTTATTCATATGCAGTGCTGAGGATCATACCCAGTGCCGCACACAAGCTAGGAATCGCTCCACCACTGAGCCAAACCCTAGCCCATGAATTATTCTTAACTAAAACAAAGAAATCAGATGACAGAGCCAATCCCATTTACTCCAGGAATTCTCAGACATTACATGATCAATGTTTTTTGCTTTTTTTTCCAAATGAGTATTCAGACATGGCACATTTCCAAATCTTTTTATTACATCCTGGAATTCGGTAAAGGTTGAAAAAGAAGAGAAAAAGAAAAAGAAAAAAAAATTTTTTCCAGTCGATGGTTTTACTTGAGTTCAACCCAATCTTTCATCAGTCAGATAGAACTCAGAAAATAATCTGCAATCGCTTCTCACTTCTTTTCAAAAAAAAAAAAAAAAAACTTGCAAACTCTAATTTTTCTAATGACTGTCTTCCTAGTTTCTCGAACATTCAAACAGCAGCAGCGACTACATTTGTACAGTCCTTGGGTGAGTGACTTGGAAGCCATATTGCCCCTTCCTCAACTATTTAACTCAAATTTACATTTTCCCACTTAAAACTTTTCTGACTCTGAGTCGTTCCGGGCTGAGTCCGTTGACGGTGAACTTGGGCCCACCTGGATCGTGCGCTCCTGCTCCCTGTTGGCAGGGGTTCTGAAAGTCTCTTCTCCACGCAGCTGCCCTTTCTATAGCAAAGCCCAGGGCCATGCGCGCATCTCCACCTTGATTAATGGACTTGGATAGATATTTGCAATATTTTAATATTTTGATCTTTTCCTCATGGATCGCCTCAGCGGCCAAAGGGAAAATGCTCTATTTCAGAGTCGGAGCCTCTGGGGCTGTGCCTGTCCCCGGCCCCGCGCTTCCCAGGGCCTCGCCGGCTTCCGCACCGTGCGCCCCGGCTGGAGGCCGCCCAGGCTGGAGGCCGCCCCGGCTGGAGGCCCGCCCCGGCTGGAGGCCCGCGCGGGCGGCGGTCCCAGGTCCCCTTCCGCACGTCGGACCTCCGCGCCCCTGCGCCCCCTGCGCCCCCGGCCCGCTCTCCCCGCGCAGGGGCTGGACCCCGGCTCGGTTCGGGGACAGAAGCCGGCAGGACCTGCCTCCTCGTATTTAATGGTCAGGACTTTAGTGTCCTCCTTCAAAAGGCCCAGGGCCCGGGGTCACCTGCGCCGCGTGCCCGGGCGGCAGGAAGAGGGCGCATGACGAACGCCCCGCTGTGCCCCCCCTCGCCACCCTCCTAACCACAGGCGCCTCGGGAGCGCCCCGGGCGGCGGCCAGGAGCCAGCGCGGCCACACCTACCTGCGCCAGGTGAGCGGCCTGGGCGGCCCGAGCGCGTCGGTGGCGCGGGGCTGCAGCGGGCGCGTCCTCGGGGACAGCTGGGACGCCGCGCCGGCCGCCTGCTCCTCTTGGCTCTTCGGTCGCCAGTGTCGCCTCAGCCACCCGGCTCGCCGCGCTTCCTCATTTTGGGCAACTTCCTTAACGCGCAAGGGCCGGCGGCCCGCCCTTCCTCCAGGCCGCCGCCCAGGCTCTCCCTGGCCCGGGTTGACAGCACCTGTGCACCTGTGGCCCTGCAGGCTGCAGCGGCGGAGAAGCCTGGACGGGGCGCTCCGCCTTCCCCTTCCCCCCTCCCAGCTCAACAAGCCAGGCAAGGAGCCGCCCCAAGTAAAGAGAATGGGACAGCTAACAACATGAACCACAGCTGGGCCCTTAGCTGCCCATGTCCCCCCACCACCTGGCTGACATCTGTGACTCCTGAGGCCCTGAAGGCACTCAGGGTCCCTTTTCCTTCTTTTCTTTTTATTTTCTTTTTCCTCCTCTTCCTCCTTCTCCTCCTCCCCCCCCCTCCTCCTCCTCCTTCTCTTCCTTTTTTTCTTTAACTTTTTTTTTTTTTCTAATTTTAACCTTGCCTTCACTTGGAGTAGAATCTTCCTTGTTCACTGTCTGGTGTGCTTGCAGTCCACAGCCACGGTACCTGCTCAGCTGTGGCCCAGAGACCCACCCGCACAGCCAAAGAGCTCCCTTTATGGGCACATCTAGTGGGTGGGTCCCGCCTGCCCAAAGGGCTGTTTTTGCGAGGGCTTTAATGATCTCAAAGTTCTTCCCATTGAATCCACTTCCTTCCATCCACAACTAGTCCTGGGGTCTATATGGAATCATATTAAGGGTAATTCTTTTTTAAGGTCCTTAAAATGTTAAAACCTGTCTTCCCTTCCCACCCATCCTTTTTATTGTTAAACTGTGACTCTTTTGTCAAACCTTAACCTAAATGTGCGATAAAGCCCAGAGGGTGGTGAAGGAGGGAATGTCACCCACCTGTGACCGCAACAAGAACTGTCACAAGAACCTTCCAGAACCACCATCTTGCACAAAGACCACCACAACCTCATACCGTAAGGCCATGCTTGAGGGTATCTGTCCAGCAGCTGCCTGTTCAAGCTTGGGTAGATGCCACTCTTGTTAGCGATCCTGACAGCCAGGATCAAAATAATTTATAAAATTATCCTATTTCGTGGATAAGGAAAATGTGATAGGTATACACAGTGGGGTTTAATTCAGTCTTAAGGAAGACTGAAATCATGTCATTTGCAGAAAAATGAATGGAACCATTGAATGAAATAAGCCAGACCCAGAATGTCAAGAGTTGAATGAGTGTCCTCTCTCCTATATGGAAGCTAGAGAGAAAAATATTTTTGAAAAGGGATCCCATGGAAACAGATGGGAGACCCGCAGAATTGAGGAAGGGGCTCTGGGGGGGAGGGACAGAGAGGGCTGGGATTAGAAAGTGAAATTGATCCAATTATTATGTGCATGAACATCACAATGAACCCCACTCTCATGCATGATCCTAATGTACTAATAAAAACAATTCTCTTCATCTTGCCTTTGAATCTCCACCTTTTTTCTAAACCTCCTTGAATATGCTTATAGCTTCCCATGGCTCATGTACTCCCATTGCAACATCTGCTACTCCCAAATAGCTGTGCTCTTTTTGGAGAATCTCTGTATCATGTGGGTTTTGACAGGACATTAAATGTCCCCATGAAACAGTGTCCAGGTCTTCTTGATGACACTTATTGGCCAATTCCTGTTTTTAAAAAATCTGTACCCTGAGCCCAAACACAATAATCCAAATAAAATACACAGTGTGTCAGATTAGAATCACGGTGGAGAGCAATAAAGGGATGTGGAGTGTTGACCTTCAGCTGGGCCCCTTAGTCTTTGCCACTTCAAGTCTTGTTGGAATGGCTCTTCCATTCACTTTTCTAAACCCACATGGAGGATTTTATTACATCTCTATCTGTAAATCATTAGGCTGAATGTTGCTTCGACAAGCCAGCAGAAATCCCGGTTGTCCACAGGAGGTTTTCAGAGCTGGTGGTGTTGCTGGACACCGGCTCTAGGAGTCCTGCCTTGGATCAGCGTGTGAAGAGCTAACCGAGATTTTGCTTTAGATCAAGGGCTTCTTTAGGGCTTCACCTGGTGGAGGTGAGGTAAGTTCTAGACCCTCTGCCAGCACCCCTTCAGCACTGCTGTAGTCTTTCCCCACGTCGAGACATCTTCCGTGTTGATTACTCTGCTTGCAGTGGCTTTAGAAAAAACAAATTAAAGTCATCTCCCAAATAGCTAGAAAACAATCTTCCTACACATCAGTCCATTTCTTCCACCCTTTCTTCTCCCCTCTGTAGATTTTGTTTTCCAATCTCTCACTGTAATATATCTAAGTTATTTCCAGACTCAGGCCTCCAACACAACCACTTTTTAAAATCTCCTGTCCCTTGGCCTGCAGATTATTATGTTTTACATTTCTTTAAAAATAGTATATAGGGTATATTTGTTTTCTGTTTCTGCTGGCTTAATCCCAGCACATGAGGTCTCTCCTCCTCTGTCTGTATTGACTCACTGCTTCTACTGGTTCTGGGTACCCAGTATTTTCCTTGGGTACTCGGTGATAGCTGACTGGGAGCCACTTGTTGTCTTGAAAAAGTATTTGTGGGGATTCGTTGATACCTAAGAAGAAAGTATTTTCTTTGAAAGAGAATTTGCCTTTGCTTCTGTTAGAAACACAGGACACAACTAGTCTTTGGACATTTTAAGGTAAATACTCAGTTTAAGTGTTTTGGACCACACAAGTAATATGACTTTGAGCTATAAGTTGAAGTACGATTTTTATCAATTCATGGTTACAGTTTCTTAAGAATTTTTTTTTTCTGTTTCCTGCTTCCTCTTACCTTTCTTTTGCATTGGAATCTGTGTGTCTCATATTCCTCTCACACACAGTAGGTTTTTTTTTGAAAAATGGAACTAGATCTTTTTAAGACCATCCACATCCAAAATGTTTCTACCCTCGTGTTTGATAGATGCTTTGGGTTGTATAGTTTTCTAGTCTTTAAATTATTTTTTCTTCACAATTTTATTACCTTCTTGCTTCAAGTGTTGTTGATAGATCCAAACCATTCTTATTCTTTATCTTTAACTGTAACTTCTTATCTTCCCTTTGAAGATTGTAGCATTTGCTATATGTCCCCAGTGTTTTAAAGTTGATAATGTATGATGAAAATGTGGATTTTCCTAGGATCAATTTATTCTTCATCACAAATACAGTGCAAACATACTTTTAAATACAATTCAGTTTTATTATAGATCTAGAAAAAAATTTTATTTATGGAAAAATTTATTCAATTATTTTGTCAATGATCTTTTACCCTCATTTTTTTTCTTTTTTATGGAAGTGTTATATTTGCATGCTGGATTCTTTGTGATACATTCTTATGTGCTTATACTGTTATTTTTGTAGTATAGCATCTTAAAAATGGGATGTCTGGGCCAAATACTATGTACATTTTTAAAAAATTTAATTTTCAACAGATTTAAACAATTTTCTCTTTCCCTTGTGGAGAATCTCATCTCTTCATGCTTTCCATTTTTGTGGTATGAAGGATGCCTGATGATATCTCTGGCATCTATTTGCATTTTCCTATTCTCTAGGGAGACTGAGTTTTTGGACATTTGCATTATTCTTATAATGTGCTTGCTTAATATCCTGCGTCCATTTTTCTACTGGGTGGTTAATTGATTTCTGACTCGTTTATAAGAACTGCCCCTCTCCTGCCCGCCCCCCCCCCCATCCCCGGGATTGGACCCAGGGCACTTAACCACGAAGCCACATGCCCAGCCCTTTTTAATTTTTTTTTTTTATTTTAAGACAGGGCCTCACTAAATTGCTAAGGCTGGCTTAGAACTTGCAATCCTCCTGCCTCCGTCTTCTGAGCTGCTGGGATTACAAGCATACACCACCATGCCTGGTTTATAGGAAATTATTTTTCTCTCTCTTTTTTTTAAGGAAATTTTTTAAATGTAAAAAATATTAACAATCTTTTTATCATACTTGTATATATGGTCCTCACTTTTACTTTTCTCTTTTACTTTGTTTTATGACTTACCTAATCTTTGTGATTTTCTGAAATTAAATGCATTTGATTTTAAAATCCATCTATTTTTATTTTATTTTATTTATTTTTTGAGTACTGGGGATTGAACCCAGCAGCATTTATCCACTGAGCCACATCCCCACCTCTTTTTATATTTTATTCAGAGACAGGTTCTTGCTAGGTTGCTTACAGCCTCCATAAATTGCTCAGGCTGGCCTTGAACTCTCGATCCTCGTATCTCAGCCTCCCAAGCCACTGGCATTACAGGCTACACCACTGCGCCCAACAAAAATCCATCGATTTTCTAAACTCCTTTTTAATAATGCCCACTTAAAAATCGCTAAGATCTTTAGTGTCCTCACCACACACACACACACACACACACACACACACACACACACAGACACACACACACACTAGAACCCTTTGAGCTGACAGATACCAATTAGCTTCATTGTGATAATCATTTCATAATGTATACATATATCAAACATCTCATTGTACACAGTAAATGCAATTTTTATATGTCAATTATACTTTAATGAATCTGGAAATTTTTAAAAAATAAAATATGGCACCAAACCTTACCAATTTCCTACACTTTCTTCTAATATTTCTAATTTTTAACTTTTAATATTCTTGCTTCCCTCTGAGATCTGTATAACCTTGTATATATCATGTTATGTGAAATTCACCTGGTTTTTTCCCAAATGAACAATGATACCAGTTTTGATAAGCAATCCTTTTTCCACTGAAATGAAATGTCAACTTTCTCATTGAATAATCGTAGCAGTCATCAAACATTGTTCCTCTTTCTAGACTCTAATCTTGTTCCATTGACCAGTTTGCCTGTCTTTGAACCAAAACCCATCATTTTTAAAAATCATCAAGAGAATGAGAAGCCAGGCCACAAACTGGGAGACATTATTTGTAGAAGACACATCTGGTAGATTATCATTCAGAATCTACAAAAGAACTTTTAAAACTCAACCATAAACAAATCAGCCGATTAAAAATGGGCCCGAGATCTGACCCGACACCTGGCCAGAGAGAGACGTACAGATGGCAAAGCAGCTCATGAGACAATATTCCACCTCATTTTTCACTGGGCAATGCAAATTAAAATGACAGTGAGATCCCACTACACCCCTATTAGATGGGCCAAAATCCAGAACAGTGACAGTACCACATGCTGCGAGGATTCAAGCTTCTCTTACCCTGCTGCGCGGGGAGTGCAAGATGCAGTGGTCACCTAGGAACCCAACCCCTCCTAGGATACGATGCTCCACCAACTATGCTCCTTGGTATCTACCTAAAGGACCTGAAAACTTGTATCTCCACGTGGGCACAGGGTGTAGCCCAGCGGTAGAGTGCTTGCCCAGCATGCTCACGGCCCTGGGTTTGACCCCAAAACCGCAAGTAACAAGCCAACTAAAGGATAAGCCTGCACACAAATGTTACCAGGACCTCGGTTTTGCTGTGAAGCTAAAGCTTCCCTAAAAAAAAGAAATGAAATAAATAAAGTCTTTAATTTTAAAAAAAATCAACTTTATTTTCATCACAGTGGCAGATAATAATAATAGGATATTCTTGACATGAAGAACAATACAAAGAAAATAGAAAATTCCATCAGGAACCTCAGGTGACCATGACAGAACTCTCTCTTTGCATAGACACACAAGGCCAGCCGTGGCGGGATGAGCACGGCTTCCTCTCAAAGACGATGCCTCCATCATACATTTATGTCCACGTAAAATGCGACGATTCCACTTTAATAGAAAGAAATCCTAGTGTGAGAAGTGAAGAGTTGCTGACTCTGCGGAAACGACCTGGCCACAAATGTGTGTCATTTCTGGGATGATGTCACTGAGTAAGGCCAGAGGCAAGGGAAAATCAGGAGTTTTAGTCATTTTTTAAATAGTAAGGTTTAATTTTGGACAGTGTGGGTTAACCCTGCTGTCATGAGCTGATCCCCTCACACTGCGTTTCCCTCATCCTCCGAGTCGAGTTACTCACAGAGGTTTGAAGTTGTGAGTGTGTTAAATTTGACTTCGTTTTTTGTAGCCATCACCCCTTGGTGGTTTATCCTTACTTCTGCATTTGAAAGGATTCCACATCGCACCCAGGCCTTCTTAACCAGCACCCCGCCATTCTTACCTTCTCTATTGGTTTCAACAAGTGATAGCACATATTGAATCTATCAGTTCTCCCAAAACTGAGGGTACGAGTCTATTACCATTATGACTACATGGGAATAATATCAAGAGTGGCCACATTGCTCCTTGGTCCTCTATCCTCTTGCCTAAAATCAGCTAGATTTAACTCCCTTATCTTTTGGCAGGAAAAGTTGCTTGGGGAAAAAATCTGAGAGTAGCCAGTCCCCTGCTCTAATTTTGGATGACTTGCTATCTTACTTAGTCTGTTTCTGTTGCTATAACAAAGTGCCCAAGGTTAGGAACTTTATAAAGAAAGGAAATTTATTTAGCTCACAGTTTTGTAGACAGGAAGTTCAAGATTGGGTGGCCCCATGGCTTTGGTTCATGCTGAACAACATCACAATGGTGGGAACATGTGCACAAGGAGTCACATGGTGAGGCAGGAGGCCACATAGAGATTTGGACCAGGCTTGCTCTTGTTATGACATCCTGCTATCACGGAAACGAACCGGGTTCCAAAGGAACTACGTTAATCCCTTCCTAAGGCTGAGCCCCCCATGACGTAGCCACCTTGCACTAGGCCCCATCAAACTCCTCAAGGTCCCCCCACCCCAGTGCCACCACCCTGGGGACCAAGCTGCCAGCAATGAAACTGTGGAGGACAAACCAATCCAAACTGCAGCTCTTCCTCGTCCTCCTGGATTCCTAGAGGATACTTTTTATTATTCTGCAAAGAAGAGACTTAACAAGGACATGTATGGCCATGGATCGACCTGTATCTTCTGTTTTTTTTTTTAACACAATGTGCTCTTTATTGGCTCAGGACATTCGTTGTGTTATTTTGAAGACCTTTCCATTTGCTGGGTCCTCATCTTCAAGGATGTGGATCAACCTTTTGTCATCCCTATCTGTTATTTTCTCTTGGATTGCTATCATCTCGTTTTACTTCTGTGTTTATAGTGACTTTCTTTCCCTTTTTAATCAGTAGTTAGCTGTTCAGCAGGGTCTGCTTCGTGGCTTGCCCTTTCTAACTTACCTGGAGATGGGCTTTTTGGTCCTCAAGTTATTTACTTACCTCTGACTTCTCTCCATCTCTCCCACTAGTTATGATTTTCTTTGGTTTATTCAGCTGATCTTTGAGACTTTTAAAGATCCAGTTTATATTCTTACCGAATCATTTTAATTATGTACACTCAAAATTTCTTTCGGACTGGGTTTGTGTTTTGCCTGCACGTTCGGGTCAAGTTCACATACCCGGCTCGCTCCCTGGGTCGTTTCTCCTCTGCACTTGGCCATCTAGACTCCCCTTGGCTCTGTCCTGTTGGGCTCTGTTCTGTTGGATCTTGTTCCCTTCTCCTTTTCACACCTCGTCCCTCGTCGACGGTTCACACCTCATGGACGGTTCACACCTCATTTTCTACAGACTCTGAGCAGGAGAAGGAGGGATGGGCTCAGCTGGAGTTGCACTTGCCACTTGGTCTCTGCTCCCTCATGAGACTGGGCACCACATCCAGGATTCTCTCCCCCCCTGGGGCGAGGTTGGGGGCCCTCCACGGTGGGTGGGGGGCGTTGAGCTCCTCACTGCCCCATGAACAGTGGGTTCCTGGAGTCTTCTCCCTCTGACGATGCCCGTCCTGACTTCCACCTGGTCTCTCTGTACCCCCATCTCCACACCACCCACCTCCACCATCCCCAACTCCAAACCGGGAAAGCCAAGGAGGAGCCATGACTCCATTCACTGCTGCAGGTCCCGGAGGGGTCTTCAGGACGCGGTGAGCCCAGGGGCGGTCCTGGGAGGGGGTCTGACATGGCTGTGGCCTCTCACACTTCCGTTTCTCCCGTGAGCCAGCACCCCAGGGAGGGCCTCTCCCGAGGTGCTTCTCCTTTTCCCCCTCGGTTGCCCCTGGAGACCATGTCTGCTTTCTTCCTCTTCCCTTTTATCTGGGCTGGGGGGCCTGAGGAGAGGGAGGGGTCCCTTCCTCCTGGACGGCAGGACCTTCGGTGAGGGTTTCACCACTTCTGTCCAAGATTCAATGCCACACGCTTTTGCTGTAGAATTGACATCGTACCTTTCAGTGTCAGAATGCAAGATTGTCATTTTTCTCCTCTTCCGCCCCTCTTTGGAGGATCTGGATTGCAAGTAAAAGAATACCCAACTTCAAAACTAGTGAGATAACAAGATTTTACTGGCACACAAAGGAGAGCCCAGCACGGTCAGGACTCCATCCTCTGTACTTTCATACAAATCAAATGGGGACGCAGTTCATCGCAGGTGTGACTTGTCTTAGGAAGGTAAGTTAATGATGATTGACAACCCCTGGACGGATCCGTCCAGCCCTGTGAGTCTCACCTCCTGGTCCTACCCACCCAGTTGCCACTATGCCACAGAATGCAGCAAGAGGAACAGTCTCCTCCAGATGTATCCCCAGCCAATCCCCATTGAGCAGATTAAAAGTGGTTTGTCACCTACTAGGGACATGAGGGATGGACTTCCTTCTGTTTCCCTCCCCCCTTCTTTTTGCTGGTGAGATTCTGAGCCAAAACAAAAACAAAGAAAAGTTCCCTAGAGACCAAGGATCATGTTTGAACTCTGACCACGTTGCTGAAAGCGCAGCCTTGTCCCTAATGCCAATCCAATAATGAGGACATAGTTTTGAGAAAAAGGAAAAAGAAGTTTCATTGCTTTGCTAGCAAAGGAGAAACACAAGGGACCTCTGTCCCAAAGGCTGTGATTCTGCCCATCAGCAGGAACGGGGGCTTTAAGGAGGTGATTCAAAGCTACATTCCAAGAGTTCTCCAGGGCAGTGGACATTCCCTTGTTCATTTGGGAGAAAGTCATTTCTGAGACCTTCTGGTGCCATCCCCAAAGTCTGGGTGACTTTGTTCCTATGGTGGGTTTGTACTCAGGGACAGCTAACTCTGCCCTGGATGGGAAGAAAGGTCATCCTGTTTCCCCTGGGATTAGGGAGGAGCAGGGAGAGAGGAAGAGAAAGAGACGTGCCCATTACAAAAATAAGTTACAGTAGCAGAGCAGCAAGGGCTATGTTCAAAGCACACAGTGGACACAGTTACCAGCACACGGGTGTAGACCCAGCCATGATACCCTGAAGGAGGTCAGAAAGCAGCGAGAATATTCCAGTCTCTGTTCCTGTCCTTGTGTGTGGCTCAGAGCAAGTCAAGTCTCCTCTGTACACTCCTGATTTCTTGTTTCTAATGAAATTTAAGTCAGCAAACAGTTATTCAGGATCTTCTATTGGTCATGCACCATCCTAACCACCAGAGATGAAAAGGGGTGGGGAAAGAAGTTAAAAAATAACTTCCCCCCGCACCTGTTCCATAGGTAACTGTCATTTGCTGGACTGGTTACTCTTTGTAAATAAATAATTACTGAATGGGGAGATGGTTTTGATTTTGGGGGTGGGGCAGGTACCAGGGATTGAACTCAGGGGCACTACCACTGGGCCACATCCCCAGCCCTATTTTGTATTTATTTAGAGACAGGGTCTCACTGAGTTGCTTAGTGCCTCACTTTTGCTGAGGCTGGCTTTGAACTCTTGATCCTCCTGCCTCAGTCCCCCCAGCCGCTGGAATCACCACCATGCCCGGATGCTCTTATTTTTACCTTAGTGAAAATCATCTCAGTCCCTAGCTTTTCTCATACCAAGATATCATTCTTTTTACATGCAGTTCAATTTTTGACAGTTTTTTCTTTGAAGGTACAATTCACGTTCTATGCCGCTTACTCATTTAAAAGGTACAACTGAACAGTTTTCAATATATGCCCAAGGTTGTACATCATCACCCAAATCAATATTAGCATCTTCTTCAACAACAAACGAAGCCCTGTCCCCATAATGGAAGCTTTCCATTCTTCCCACCAACACAATCCCTCCCCTTCTTCTCACCTGTGGTCCTAGGATAAATATCAGTCCGCTTCCCGTCTCTGCAGATGTGACTGTTCTGGACACTTCATATAAATTTAGTCATATGATCATATAACACGTGCTCTTCATGGCTGCTTCACTCACTGCACATAATGTTCTCTTTCACGTTAGAGCATGCATCACGATTTCATTTATTTCCGTTGTCAAATGGTCTTGCATGGCATGGATATGCCACATTTCATTGACGCACTCACGACTTCCTGCTCTGTGACTGTTGCCATGAACACAAGCTTTTGTGCCGATGTACGTTTTTCTTTTCTTTCTTTCTTTTCTCTCCTCCTCCTCCTCCTCCTCCTCCTCCTCCTCCTCCTCCTCCTCCTTCTCCTCCTCCTCCTTCTCCTTCTCCTTCTCCTTCTTCTTCTTTTCTTGTACTGATAACTGGAAGTAGAATTGCTGGGCCATAGGGCAACTCCATGTTTGTCATTTTGAGGAACGAACAGGTAATTTGCTAAAGGGACTTTACTATCTGAAATTTTTACCAAAAAAAGGAGGCAAGTTCCAATTGTTCCCACATCTTTGGTGACTCTTGCTGCTGGCCATTTGATATCAGCCATGGTGGCAGGTGTGAGGTGGTATGTCATACACAGGCTCTCTGGGGACAAGCCAGATCCTGGGCCAGCCAGCAGCGGGGGAGGGTGGGGGCCCTCCTGCTCCCTGTTGTCATGGTTTCCCAGCATGGCCAGTGTTTTATCCTGGACAGGGTGAGAGATAAAAGAGATCTCCCTTTTCCCCCTCCTTCCTCAGCTGGGACTCCAGACCTGTGCCAGCACACGCAGCCCGTCTGGGATTTTATTTAGTCAGAGGAGTGTGACTGACATTCCATTTCTTTTCCTCCAGGAGTAGTCAGCTTATTCAAGAATCCATCTTCTCACTGGATGGTCATCAACTTTATCAGATATCGATTTGCTTAAATGCTTGTGTTCATTTCCAGTTTTTCTGCTCTGTTTCACTGATCTATTTGATAGACTAGGGTGTTCGTGCCTTAATGGCTATAGCTTTATAATTCTGTTTCTTTCTTTTTTTTTTTTTTTTAGGACTTGAAAAGGTCTGAGGGCAAAAGTTTCTCTCCCATCTCCTAGGATTTTCCCTTTCCGCATCAGGACCTGGAGAAAATATATATGGGTTGAGGCCTCCCTCATCTGAAAACCCCAAATCTGAAATGTTCCTACATCGGAAATTTTTGAGCACATGATGTCAAAAATATAAAGTTTCCACATCTGACTTCACGTTGTTGTGTCCAAAAGCAGGTGTCATAGAAATATTATATGAAATGACCCGCAGGCTGGGTGCATGAGGTGTAGACGAGATGAGGACGGGAGAGAGCACCTTCCTGTGGGCAGCCGCGCTGGCGGGCGCACTGTCCAGTCGGGGCTCACAGCTCTGCAGAGCCCATTGCCATGGTGGGAAGCGATTCCACTGGAGAGGAGTTCCAGGGAGGCGACTGAAGCGTCAGGGTGCGTTCAGTTGCACATGCCTGGAGATCAAAGTCAGGAGCCACATTCCCTAAAACCTGCCCCAAACAAAACAAAAGAACATCAAACTCCTGCCCAAGCCCCCCAAACCAGCTAGGCTCTTGGAAACTGTGGCCTTGTGACCCAGGACACCATTGGCTTCCTCATGCCAACTGAGTCTTCAGATCGAGCGTGCTTTTGCATTTGAGATCATTTCCCTTTCTATGTCAGTGGGGGAAACTGGGTTAAGGAAATCATGTGCTTTGATATTTCCAGAGGACATAACCTTTATTGGTAGCCTTGGGAAGGGACAGCTGAATTTGCTCATGCTCCATTTGGTCTTTCTGCCTCATGGTCAGAAAGTCCTGGAAATGTCCGGTGGGGGATGGTGCGTGCTTCTCCTTGGAGACTGGGGTCTCAGTTACCTGGGGTAACTCTTGGACACCCAGCTCTGCTCCAAGGTCTGTTGTCCATCCATGGAGGCAGACCAACTTGGTCCAGTGTATGAGAACTGGCCTCCATGCACCAGGAGACCCCCCCCAAAACAAGGGAGACAAATCCAGAATTACACAGAGCACGATTTCTTGGAGACTGACCAACAGAAGGATGGTCCTGGACATCAGCAAGACCAGGTGGATCCCCGCAATCAGAGTTAGCAAAAAGGGCCTGTGTGAAGTGGTCAGGACGAACATGACTTCCTCCAAGCTGGAATTACCTGGTGTAAATTCGACCCTTAAGACCCATTCCCTCCCCCTCCCCCCATAGTCCTCATAGTCAGCATAGTCCTAGGATCCCTCTTCCATTTTTGGAGAACTTTGATTAAAGTTCTCTCTCATATTGAGAAATTCAAATTCATATTCACTTCCTGTGCCATCTCTCCTGTGGTGTTAAGGTTGCCTTCTGGAGCTGGGATGGAACCCTCTGTTGTCACAATAGTCCAGGCATTTGGTCAGCAGAGCAGCAGAGTAGCCCAGTGCATTGACCTTGGAAGAAGACTGGGTCAACTCCCTGCTCTTATGACCCACCAGCTGTGTGACTTTGTGCAAGTCTTTGAACCTCTCTGGGCCTCAGATTCCTGAAGTGTAATGGAAACTCCCTCTCGAATCTGACATGGCCCATGACTACTTTAACCGGAAGAGTGTGACAGAGAGATGCCATTTCTGTTCCAAGTTTTGCCTTTCAAAAAGGCTGGCTGCATATGTCTTGGGCTCTTGGAGCATCAGACTCCATAAGAACCCCACAGACTCTGTTAGGAAAGACCACAGAGTGGGGAGAGGTGGGAGAGGCAGGCTCAGCTATTTTCCCCCATCCCCACAAGACCAGATGTGTGAGTAATGCAGAGGGAGCAGAATGCCAGAGTGACCTGGTCAGTGCCACACCAAGCAGAAGACCCCACCCGCTGGCTGAGCCCTGCCTGAACTTCCGAGCCACCAAGTCATGAGATATTTAAAAACAGTTTGTTTCAAGGCAACGGTGTTTGGGGGGTAATGTGTTACATAATTGTGCTGCAATAGATAAGCCGGACAAACAGTGACATCCAGGTGTCCCTACGGCCAGCTGCATCGTGATCTATCCAACTCAGTGCAAAATGAAAATGTGGGTCCTTGTTCAAAGAGCAACAGAAAATGGCTATTCAAGGTATTAAAATATAAAGTTGTCTTCCACTTCTATCACCTCTTACTTTGTCATCATGCTTTTATTTGCGATTTAAGGTCATTCTAAGTAAAAAGACTTTTAAAGAATAAATGATGAGCATGGATTTTACCACTCATCTCTACACAGAATTGGCTACATGGGTTTTAAATTTGATAAGAGCACCTGAGTGTGTACAGAATCACTGATTACACAGTTTGTCTTTTGCAGTTTATGTGTGCAGTGTACTTTATTTGGGGTACTAGGGATTGCACTCAGGGGCACTCGACCACTGAGCCACATCCCAGCCCTGTTTTGTATTTTATTTGGAGACAGGGTCTCACTGAGTTGCTTAGCACCTGGCTTTTGCTGAGGTTGACTTTGAACTTGTGATCCTCCTGCCTCAGTATCCTGAGCCGCTGGGATGACAGGCGTGCACCACTGTGCCCGTCCTGCAAGTATATTTTGCTCTCAGCAGAACAGTGGAGATGCTGCAGGAAAACAATCCAGCCGTTTTCGTTTCGCTGATAAATGCACACTCTCCTGGACCCTCCCCCTGACTTTGGCTGGTGAGTGAGAAGCTCCGGAGAACCGGGAGCTGTGCCTTTTTGGTCCTTCCCTTTCTAGGTCCTCATTTCCAGAATGTGCGGTTGGCTTTTGCAGGGAAGTAGCTTAGGTGAGGAGGGATATGACAGGGCACCCTGGATGTCTTCTTAGAAGGCCACTGCCCTCCTTCTGTATCTGGGGGAATCTTGGTTTCAGCAGACTGTGTGTGTCCCTTGGGGCTGTGCACACTCCTCTTGTTCAGTGGTACACACCACGTGCTCTCTTTGTGCTAGGTGCTTTGAGTATTGCTCAACTGTGCACGCAGTAGGTCCACGCATCTTCTGTGGTCATGGACAGCGTGGGTAGAAGAGGCGAGTGGCCAAGGACGACAGCAGGCAGGTGCCCTGCAGGTCCCTCTCCTGCTCATCCAAGTGCTGCATCTTCCCACTGGAGTTTATTTACCTACCACAGGTTCAATCTATGAAGATTTAAAAGTGTAAAGAGCAGAGCATGAACCTAACCAGGGGACCCTGGTGGCTGGATGTGCAGTAGGTCCACGAAGTTCTGGAAGCTATCCTGAAAGCATTATAAGTCTGTGACTGGTGGAGTGATGGGGCATGTTTCTCTTGCCTGGCCAATCAGGACACGCCATGCCTTGTGCGCAGTGACTGAACAAAGGAGGGGCATGTGACTCGGGTCAGGCCAATCATAGCAATCCATGCCTCTCTTCTCAGTGACTAAGAAAAAGCTAGGCATGAGACTCTATTGGGGTCTCCTGGATCTTCCTTGAGATTTGTCAGCAGAATCATGGGGAAAAATGTCTCTCTTCCTGTTGGATCATGTGCTGAGGGCAGCCTTGGGGTTTGCTAAACCATATTTCCTGCCCCATGGAGAAGCCTGTGGAAGCAGGAGGTGGTGAAGCTGGCAAATCAGGGGAAGCAGAGAAGGTGTGTAGCTGGGAGATAAAGAAAGAAAGAAAACCTTTCACATGTGGTTGAACCTGTGGGCTCCTTGTCAAAACTCCGTCTCTGCCTTGGAGACCCCAGCAGTAACCTACTGTGGCGAGGGGGGGGCAAAATTGCAACGTATGCAGTCGAGGGGAGAAATAAAGAAGGTCCTCGTGCTTCCGCCCATTTCAATGCTTTATCCACTCAAATTACTCAATACGATTTCACTCTATAGGTTCTTAAGAAAACGGCAATCCTTAATGCTAGGCACTGCCATAGACATGATCCATCCACATCAAACAATTCTAGATGGAATCTAAGCACTGGAAACACAATCATGACAGGCTACTGACAGACATTCCCTCTGCAGGCTAAGTTCCAAAGTCTCCAGCCTTAGGCTTTATGTCCAGCAGATGCCCACCCACTCAGAACGTGGTGACCAGGTCCGGAACCAAGGCAGGCTTCTCCTGGCGTGGAGTGGTGACTGGTTGAGGAGGGGGTCGTAGGGAGAAGTTGCGGCTCTCACCAAGGTCCAGAGGAGGTGGCAGAGTTTGAGAGCGGTGAGGATCACGCAGAGGCTCAGGAACAATGACAAGTGATGGGATGTCAGGGCCTCAGCAGGCTCTCCAGCTCCAGTGCATCCTTGTTTTGGCTGCTGAATCCCGTTCATCAGCTCTAGTATTTATACTAAATTTGGGTTTTTTGACGCCCCCTCCCCTTTCAATCCTCATCAGCTACCACCAGATTTCTCCATGACATCATTTACCCTGGGGTCAGAAATGTCTGGTCTGGTGGTCTCCACTTCACTCTGCTTATCAGGGTGAGGGGAAGTGACTGTCTGAGGCCACCCTGGAGGGCTCTGTGGGTGGCCTGGTGAGACTGCAGGTTTCAAACTGGAGTTTTTAAATGGAGTTGCTTAGGCTCCGGCGGAAGGTCATTCTCTCAGGTCCCCAGGTTCTCTGTCTTCCCTGTGTCCTTCGCTACTTTGAGCTCCCTTTCCACCTCTAGCCATGGAAAGGATCCTGAAAAATCATGCTACCAGGTTTTGTGGCTGTGAAATTGTGAGAAACATCTCAAGTTGATCCCTGTCAACAGTGAATATTAGTTTACATTTTTTACATCCCAGTTCCTCTTTTTTTTTCAGTGCATATAACAACTTCTATGTTTTTTTGGTTTTTTTCACTAAGGAAAGTGTACTTCCCTCTTTCTATCTCCGTTAAGTAGACCTTTGGTTACAGGAGATACTAAATAGATACTCATGAAATCTCCGGGTGGTGTGCCGAATTCTTTACATGCACTATCTAGCCAAGTTCTTTAATTGAGGCTGCAAAGGGAGGATAGTTATTGTCTCTATTTCAGAGATGGACAGACTTCCTCTTCTGAGGAAGGGGAAGTTATTTGACAAAGACCACACAGACAGGGACCTACAGAACCGAGATTTGCACCTAGATCTTGTGTTTCCAGAGCCTCCGATGTTCCAGAGACCTCAGAGCGTATAAGATTAACCCAACAAGCAATTTTCAGGAGTTAGCATAAATATTTCCGGAATGGGTCATGGAATTTTGCAGTTTAGAGCACAGACTAACGTCTTTATGCTAGTGCTACAAATGATAAAGATGTCATTGTAATCTCAGTAAAATGCAAAAATAAGGAATATCACCTTGGTTCCTCCTTAGCCAACCAGGGCATCCCATGCCTTGTGCCCAGTGACTGAGCAAACGATGGGCATGTGACTCCACGCTGTTGCCACCCACAAAGCAGGTCTGTCACTGAAGGGCCTCAACCACCTGGGGAAATAAATCCCGGTGCCTGTGCGGGTGCTGTAGGAGGAGCTGTGGGAAGAGAGATTCTACTTCTTCTTGTGGAAATCAGAGAAACAAACAGCCAAATTAGAATGACAGTCACATTTGTATTTCACATTTCATAGCTTTTTTTTTTTCTCCCACAGAACTGTTGGAAATGTGCCTGGGAGTTAGATTTTCATATATGCTTGTCAAACCCTTGAAGTGTTGTTTGAAAGTATGTTATTTCTTTGTGAAATGTAGTGATTTGGGCCTTGGAAAAGGTCCTAGGTATTGTTCACAAAGGATGTTATTAACGTATATAGTGGGTAAGACTGATTGTTACTGACGATTCTCTGGTACAAGTGAAATTGAAATAATGTTCCCAATCTGTACAATCTCCTATCTACTTCCCTATGTATTTCTTGAACAATCTTTATTTTTCTTAAAAAAAAAAATGTGACAAGTCAGATACTTCTTAGCTGATAAGTTTTTCCATCTCCCCAGTTAAGGTCCACAGCTAGATCCAGAGCTGATCTTTAATATGAACTTGTTACATTTCTTTATCTTCAAAACATGGTATGATTTACTCTATAGTGAATTTCTGTGGCTTTTAAAAGTGGAATCCCAGGTAGAGAAACAGAAATCTGTTTCTAGAAATATATTGAGTTTTTACAAGATCTCAGCCTTCCTCGGGAGAGCTCACACGCATTCTGTGAAGCTGATGAGAAATCATCCTTACGTCACTTTGCCAGCGGGATCCTCCTTGACAGGTGTTACATGGGCAATGCTTACTGAGCGCGTGCTGATCTAAGCCCTTTGGATACAGGACAGGGAGGTCCCTGTCCTCCAGAAACTGACAGTCCAGGGGCAGATGGGCCACCCACCAGCGTGTGCTGGATATGATTACAGGGGCAGTTAATGCTATGCAGAATTACAGAGGGTGAGAAGGAAGAGATGAAGTGCTCAACGGGTGTCTCAGAAGCAAAAACGTCTGTGTATGAATTAAAAAAGAGATCAGTAAATCGTTGAACCGTGAGAAGATGTGGGGGAAGGGTGTCCCGGAGAGGAAAAAGGAAACACGAAGCATGGAATGTTCAGGAACAGCAAAAAGCCAGGTGCTTGGGATGCAGTGAGCCTAAGAGAGGGGTGGCAGGAGGTGTTCCGAGACAAGCGGTGAGGCCAGGTGACATCAGGCCTTGCAGGTCTTCATGCAAGAAGAAGTCATGGGAAGAGGGACTTCATCTGATTACGTCTATGAAAACATGACGGGACAAATCCCAGCAGCTGAGCAGGCTGAGGCAGGAGGATGGTGAGTTCAAAGCTGCTCCAGCAACTTAGGGAGGGCTGTGTCTCTAAATAAAACATCAAAAGGGCTGTGGATGCAGCTCAGTGGGTAAGTGCCCCTGGGTTCAATCCCCTGGACAAAATAAATGTTTGTGTGTGTGTTTGTGAATACACATAAAATAAACTATAGAATTGCAAAAGTCAATGTCACCGGGTCAAACTTCATGTATGTATAAAACCAAGACATCACTCATATACAATGCATACGCACACCTCTTGGGCGTGTTGATTAGCTTTTGACGAATCTTTGTGGATCTGCAGACTTGAGTCCAGCTACCCGCACCGTCAAAGAAGGTCATTTGGCAGCTAGCACCCACGTTCCCAGAGTCGACTGAAAGTTTAATTTCTAACATCTGAGGTTAGTTTCCTCTGCTTTGGAATTTTATTTAAAAGAGATCATACACTCTGCTTTTATGTATCTGGCTTCCTTTTGCTCAACATCCTCGTTTAAGATTCCTCCAGGCTGTTCGCTCACTTCTTGCTTTTGGGTGGGTGTAAACAGGGAACCCAGGGGCACTTAACCACTGAGCTGCATTCCCAAACCTTTTCTTTATTTTTTGAGACAGGGTCTCACTGAGTGGTTCAGGGCCTTGCTAAGTGGCTGAGGCACAGATTGGCTTTGAACTAGCGATCCTCCTGCCTCAGCCTCCCGAGTCACTGGTTGTGCCACCTTTGTGTGTGTGTTTTTTTTTTTTTTTTTTTTTACAGGCTGTGCGGCCTTTCTTTTCCATCTCTCTGTTCATCGGTATCCTTTACAATAATATGTGCTAATTATTATGTATACATGTCCCTAGGTTCTAAGAAATGGCCTGGCCAGTTCTCTGACCCGAGGAAGAGGCTAAGAGAACCTCAATTTACAGCTCGTCAGAAGCAGAGGTCACCACCTGGAGCTTGTAACGGGCGTGGGAAGTTGAGGGCAGGAGTAAAGACTTTGGGGATGAAGCCCTCAGCCTGTGGGATTTGATGCAAACTCTGCTTGGATCTGGCAGAATGAGCTGAATTGTTGAACATCCCGCTGGTGCGGCAGTGTTGCTTAGCAGGTGGGGAGTGGTGGGGGATCATGTATTTTGAGGATCAGAAGTGCTCTGTGTTGAATGTTGAGGACAGTAGGAGAAAACCGTTGGCTCTTTTTCCTACTGTAATCATACATGCACTCACTGTGATCTAGATCATCTGCTGGCCCATTATGTTTGACGTACTTTCATGTGACTATCAATGCTATTATTTTTCTTAGGAAGTCCTTGTGCGAACATTTTGCCCATTTTAAACAGTAGATTGTTAGTGTTTTTATTATTGATTTTTTTAGAACTTTTAAAAATGTCTTTGGATCCAAGTCCTTTGTCAGATGTCTGTGTGAAAAATATGTCCTTTCAGTCTTGCCTGCTTTTTCTTTTTCTTTTTTTTTTTTCCTTTGTGATGCTGGGAATTACACCCAGCACCTTGTACATGTGAGGCAAGCACTTTACCAACTGTGCGATGTTCCCAGCCCCCTGTTTTTGTTTTTTTCTTTTGTTGTTGTCATCTTTGGGTGAATAGAAATTGCTCATTTTGGTAAATAAAATTGATGAGTTTTCTTATTTTAAGATGAGTGCTATTTTTTGACCTAAGACTACTCTGCCTACTATGTGATATATTCTCTTACTTTTCTCTAATAACTCTATAGTTTTTATGTTTAATAGAGTTTGATCCCATCTTGAATTAATACTTGCATATAGTTTAAGTCAAAAATTCAGTTTTTAAAAGAATCTATGAAAATATCTAGTTTTTTCAGCAATTTCTTTCTTTTCTTTCTTCTCTCTGGCACTGGAGATTGAACCCAGGAGTGCTTTACCACTGAGTTACACACCCAGCCCATTTTATTTCCCACTTTGCTGTGTTGCTGAGGCTGGCCTTGAACTTGAGGTCCTAGCTGGAATTATAGGCCTAAGCGATTGCATTGCATCCTGCCCAGACTCATTTGTTAAACGACCTTCCTTTTCCATTTAAATTGCTTTTATGCTCTTTTAAACAGTCACTTAACTTTCCAACTGTATGTATGTTGGACTTCCCATCTAATTTTGTTATCCTTACACTAATACCAAAGGCTCTCTCTTTTTTTTTTTAATATTTATTCTTTAGTTGTAGGTGAACACTTTATTTTCTTTTTACGTGGTGCTGAGGATCGAACCCAGTGCCTCACACATGCTAGATGAGCGCATATGTCTGAGCCACAGTCCCAGCCCCATACTAGAGTCTTTGGAGTACTGCCCTGCAGTAAGACTTGAAACCACTTATGATATTTACTCCTTTTTGTTTTCCATTTTTAGGCCTGGACTCTACTAGGTCCTTGTCATTTCCATATAAATAAGAGCATCAGCTTGTTAATTCCTATCTACATCCTCCTTGGGTTTTGATTAGCATTTGCTAGAGTTTGGATCTAGAGTGTCCCCCAAAGGGCTAGGTGCCCAAGGCTTGGTCACCAGCTAATGGCTCTACTGGGAGGTGGGGCAACCTTTAGGAGGTGGGGCCTAGTGACAGGACTTGGCTCCTTTCTCTCTGTCTGCCTCCGGACACCGTGAGGTGAGCAGCTTTTTGCCCTGTCCTCTTGCCATGATGCGCTGCCTCCGCCCAGGCCCAAAGCAACAAGGCCAAGTGATCATGGACCGAACCTCTGAAACTAGGAGCTAAAATAAGTCTTTTCCTCCTTAAAACATTACCTGAGTTGTTTTTTATTTCCCTCTAGATATTTGAGGCAGTGATGGAAAACTGACTCATGCAGTATGGGTTGGATCTACAGGTAAATGTGGGGAGAAGTGACACCTTCATCTTGAATCTTCCAATCCATGAATTTATGTCCTTTCTAATTTCTCTCATGAATATTTTGCGATTTTTCTATGTATAGGTCTGAATACCCTCACTTATTTCTAAGTATTTCATATTATTGTAAAATGGCATAATCTTATATCCCAATTTTTGTTGACATAATAAACACACAATTAAAATTTCAGATTTAGTTGGAGTCCCAAGACTTTGGCAAATGCACTTTTGTGTTATGGTAGTTTCTTGTGAAGATTCCTTAGGATTTTTTTTTTCACATAACCAATCACATCATTTTCAAATATAAGCAATTTTCTTCTTCCTTTCCTATCTTTATGGTTGTTTTTTTTCCTTGTCTCATAGCCATGCTCAAAGTCGTCCAGCACAACCATGAATGCGAGTTGCCTTCCCAGTCTTAAGAAAAAGCTTTCCATACACCACCAGAAGCATGGGCTGCAGGTTTTCCATAGGTGTTCTCTCCTGGATTTATGATGTATGGTGTTTTCCTGTTGTTAAGTGCAGCTTCTCCAACAGGCCTTAAGGTCTATTTGTAGTTAAAGGAGTTCAAAGTACCAATAACGTCACAAGCAGCATTTCACAAAGAGTGGGACTGACGTATGTGCTGTTCTCTAGGTACTAGCTCATTTAATCCTGAAATAGGGCTGTTGCGCAGTGCAGGAAACCGAGGTACAGGTTGGGGGAGAACTTTCCCAAGGTCTCATGTCCAGGAAGCAGGAGGGCCACAGTGTCTGGCTCCTCGGGTCACAGATTGAGCTGCCTCTTACCCTCGGGCATGGGGTTGCTACCTCTGTAAATCCATTCTGCCCTCACTTTGCCATCTGAAAGTGGCAGGTGGGCAGGTGACTCCTTCTCAGTAGAGCAGTACCTTCTGGGAGTGGGGAGGGGACAGCTGCTATGTGGTCAGCAGGACCGTCTTTCTACAGCACGGTTAGACCCCGTTCTGCATTGCTGAAGTGCAAGCTGACCCAAAATGCATTCTCCTACTTGTGACTCCTCTTTGATTTTCTCAGAATATTTAAGAAAACATAGGAAGAAAAATACTGATCTTTATCCCACAAAACAAGTTTAAATCTCACTTTTATTTAGTGACTATCTCCAAAACTCTCTATAAAATAAATATTTTTTGTGTGTGTAAAATTGAGAAAATGACCATCTTCATGACCCAAAGCTTATCTTTGAGATTGTTTTTGTATCTAAATAACCCTATTTACTCCTTATCATCTCAAACGTGTACCTTTTTTCCTCTTCTCCAATACTATACTACGTGTTTTGTACATGGAAAACATATTAGAATGCATATTTCATATATCTCAACATAGGGATTCACACATAAATGCAATCCATATGCATGTTTTCGATAAGTGAGAAATCATAATGGTCATCATTGACTTTGTGTCCACTCTGCATAAGCAACGAGGGGATTTACATTTACCATCTCTATTTTTTTTTTTCGTGGGTGGTTACTGGGCATTGAACTCAGGGGCACTCGACCACTGAGCCACCTCCCCAGCCCTATCTTGTATTTTATTTAGAGACGGGGTCTCACTGAGTTGCTCAGCACCTCGCTTTTGCTGAGGCTGGCTTTGAACTCATGATCCTCCTGCCTCAGCCTCCCCCACCTCTGGGATTACAAACCTGTGCCACCATGACCCGCTTACTATCTCTAATTCTTTTAACAACTGGCAAAGTTGCTTATCACTCTCATGATCCAGTGAGAACGTGAACGTAAGGAAAATGAATCATTCCCCTGAAGGGATGCAGGCAGCGAGGGCCCAGGCTCGGGTTATTTCTGGAGTTCTTATTTAATAGTGATAACAATTTGGGTTTGTCTTTCTGGTGCTGTGTGGTCATGCCCACAGGAGCAATGTGTGCAGTGGGGTTCCGTTGGGAGGACGACTGTCGGGGTGGAGATCATGCACGGCGCCCTTCTAGCACTTACGGTATTTTGGTGACATGAAGTTTTCAGTGGACGCGAGTCGGCCACTGGCTCAAACTTGTTTACTTGAGGGGCTGCTGGTGCCGCAGGCTTCTATGAAAATGTCCTCGTATGGTTTCGGTCACAGGCCTGGGAGTGACAAACCACATGAAAGGGGAACCGGTCCGCCCAGCAGGTGCTTTGCTGTGTGAGGCCGTCAGTCACCCTGCTGCCAGGGCTCCCCTCCCTTCGTCACCATGAAGACTGAGCAGGTTGCTCGGCCTGTGGCTGGCCTCCTCCCTACCGGAGAATGAGTGGCCAGGAGATGAGCTTCCTGAGGTTCAGTGAGTTGGGTCCGTGGAGGGCCTCTGCCTGGGGCGGGCGTCCCGGCTCCACTTCCTCTCCCCCTGGAAGACTGCGCTCACAGTCCTTTCTGGAACAGCCCCATAGTACCCTTCTGGGGTCCTTTGTAATGGGTGATGACTAGGGACAGGAGCTAAGGGAGACCACTGGAGCCGGACACCTGAGGGAGGTGGAGATGGTGGTCTGGGATCGGTCCCTTCCCATCCCTCAGTAGACGTGTGGTCTTGGGTCCCTTGGTCAGGGCCTGCCAAGGTTCTGTTCTGGCATCTGTAAGAAGGAAGTTAGAGGGATACTGATAAGCAGCGTGTTTTGGAACACCAAGTGCCCAGCCTTCTGCTAACAACTTCTAGATGCATGTTCTTGTTTCGTCGGATTTTCTTAAGACTTAACCCATTTCAAAGACGAGAAAACTGAAGCTAGAGGAATTGCACAACTAACTTACCCAAGCTGCACAGCTAGGACCGGCAGAGCTGGGGACCCAAGGTGAGCCTCCCTCCAAACCCAGGCCACTTGTGTGGATCCCTCCAAATGCACCTCCGACCTCCTCGTTTTGCCTCTGTAGAGCGAAAGATTTTCCAACTCTAACAGCCCTGCTTTACTTTCCATACCAATACCTTGTGTAATTTTCACACGCTTTATTGAAAATGAGTAATTCTGCCCCACAGGCTTTCCCAGCCTAACCCTACCTCTGGCATCCAGCAGAGGGCAGCCTCGTCTCACTCAGGGCCATGCTCTGGGTGGGGAACTGAAAATCTAAGGCTGCTAGCTAGCGAAAACCAGTCCGGGCCGGAAAGGCCCTCATCTTGCTGGAGAGGACTTGGAAAAACACAGACCGATGAAATTTCATTTCAGGAGGGCCCGTTTGGACATTGTTCCCTGAAAGGCATTAGCATTTTTTTTTTTTAATGTAGCATTCTTGTTTAATTTCATGCACAGGGAGAAGTGATAAAGGTTCTGTGTTTTTCTCCCTTCTATTTATAGCAGTTATTAACATGCCTGTAATAGAAGCTATTTCACCCTCCCTGGAACGGATGCTAAATGACAGAGCGCAGTGACATCCTGTTGCCAAGAATTAGATATGGTCCAGTGTCCCGGAAATTACCCATTTAAAAGAATTGCTGCATGTCACCGGTTGTTTTTAAAAACATTTTAATCCTTCTTCTTTTATGTCCACAAGCTGCTTGGATTCAGATCAGAATGGCAGATTAAAACAAGAGTAGGGGCTCCGTAGGTGACAAAGCTGGCATGAAGGTGACATCTGTGTTCAGCTCAGTGGGCACACACCTCACCTGGTTCTCTGAGGCCCTTGCTTTCATTGCCACTACAATGCTTCAATCAGCCCTCGGCGTGTTATGGTGAATAAATTATTGTCAAAACCTTCTGAGCACTCAATACACCAGAGCATTTACAAACAAGAGCGATTCACGAAAGACAAAGAATAAAAATGTTCTTGTGGGTTGGATGCTTTTTAACAGCTCTATCTGTACAAATGCTTTAAATCCATACAACAACCCCATCGAGCATGTTTCATTATCATCCCCTTGTGCAGATGGGAAAACTGGCCCAGAGATTGCCAAGGTCTTGCTGAAGGTCACAGAGCTCATGAGTGACAGAGGGGGAATTCAGACCCGGGTCTTGATTTCAGAGGAGGGCTCCTTCTCCTGCCTCTCTCCTGCCTCTCAACGTCAGGAGAGGAAAATCTTGTGAGGTTCGGGACATCCAGGCGATCTCAGAATGGGACACTCTTTAGACCTGTAGGAGAGCTCAAAAATATCCCGCCCAGATATGCTTTCCTAGAGTACTTCCAGCTGGTTATGGAGCAGTTGCACATGCAGACCCAGGATCAACTCTGAAAGGCCTTCCTTTTGTTACCAAAAAAAAAAAAATTCCATCTTCCTACATGAGTGGGCCAGTCAACCTGATTTCCCCATTCCTGCCTAGGAGGGATCGTCCTGCAGGAAGAAGAGATCTGGGGTCAGACACTGACCAGGCGGAGGTGACCAGGGTGGCTGTTACTTGGAGACTTCACTGGTATCCCATGACAACCCTTGCTCCATCTTCCTTCCATACCTGCACCACCTCCGTTTCCTCTAGAAGCCCCAAGCTCTTCCTTGGCTCAGTTCTATGCAAGGGTCGGCTGTCTCATCCTTTTTGTAAGACTCATACTGAATGTGCGTCTTCGGTAGCTATGCATATCCATAAATTAATATCCCTTTTAATATGAATCTCGTCCCTTCATCCCATAGGTCATGCATGTACAATCTGCCACAATGAAACGTTCTTACTTTGTATGATTAAAATGCACCAATTAAGAAATATAAATAAACAACGGAGGATAAAGAGTATCAAATATCCCTACATCTGGCTCTATCCATGGTGGTTCCAGAATCTTGTTTCTAAATGTAAATGAAGCGGGGGCTGTTGGCGATTCACCCCTGAGCCTCCTGGCCTGTGAGCTCTACCCAATTGCAACTTTCTCTTGGCCTAAGGGCATTCTCCTAAATCTCAGAAGGCCTGTCCTTATCTAGGTTAGTCTCAGTGCTGTGGAATTGATCCCCTGAGACCCCTTTACCAGGGATTGCCAAACTGGTGTATGGATGAATGCCCAGCTCCCTCACCCCAGGAGGGATTATGTGTGGTTCTGCATCCCTGTGGGGTTGAACTCCGTGGTCCACAGAGGGGCTCCTTCCCTTCCTGGTCTCAGGATAGACTCTCCCCCTTGGATCTCCTGTCTGGGTCTGCTTTGGGGGGAAGAGGAAGAGGAGGGACGCAGATGTCCCCACTGAGCAGTGACTGAGAACTTTCTGAAGACACCCACCGGATTTCTTGGGAAGTCTAAATTCACCCTCTGGAATGAGGGCTGATGTCCGTTAAATGAAGACACTGTGTGGTAGGGACTCTCCTGGAACGTGTCACACTTCACGGGCCTGCCAACTCTGCTGCCATTCTGCTGTGACATTGTCACCACTCAGTTATGCATGACGCTATTGCAATCCTTGTTGCAATTCTAGAGCGTAAGAATACCCACTCAAAATGTGTATTTCCTTATACAGGAGGCAAACAACTTGCAGGAGGTATACAAGGCTATCTGCCTCCCTGCGTTCGGGGCTTGGCCTGTGGACGTTAATTTGGCTGAGACCGTGCTGACAAGAAATAAACACTGCTTCCTGTTGGGTACCCCGGGCCCTATCTCTGGGTGCATGAATCCCACAACAACACGGACCCAAACAACAAGCTGAAGAGGGTCAACATGGCCCTCCCAACTCCTCCTCAGCGGTTAGGGGTGGGGGTGTGGGAGACTGCCATAGGAACCCTCTGGCTCATGACCTAAGGGCTCTGTGATCATGCATCTGGCCTGTGGCTCCCCTTTTCAGCCCCTGCTTCTGGACCTTGGAGGCACGCACCTTCATTTATGACCCAGGAAAAACTCTTTGCAGCTGATTGACCCTGCTCTGCTGCTCTGCACTTTCTGTCCTTTGTGGCTCACACTCCTCTATCAAGACCAGTTTTCACTTGGATCTGAACCACAAAACAGTGCTTTTCTTGATACATATGTATCATATATAAATACATAATTTAAACATTATATATATATATATATATAAGGTATGTATATATTGCCCGGCACAGGCTGTTATTTTTAGTAATACTTAATTCATGGATTGTGGGTCCTGGTCTTCTAATTATACCCATTGGCTGTTTATCACATGCCAGGCATTATTATAAGTGTTTTGTTGATACAAATTAATTGGATCATCAGAATGACTTCAGGAAACACTCTTGTTCTCTTTGCTTTAAAATCAAAGAAACAGAGGGGAAAAGAATTCAAACTGCCTGGCGTCCTGTGTGAATGGTTCTATCTTGTGTCCCCTCCAAGGTTTGGAATCGATTTTCCAACCTACCTGGGGCTTCATGATGCCCCAGGACAGGGACCTAACACAGGGCAAAGCAGGTTCATGAGTTCCTCTTTTCTTATTCACGCTTGACCCCTTTTCAAAGTAACATCCACCGGGTAATGTAAATACCCACTTCTTTCCCCAGCAAAACATCTGTGCCTCTTATTTTTAAAAAATCAAGTCAAATGGAAAAACTCTGAAAAGTTTGGTCCCCGGGCTGGTTTCTCAGTGGTTGCCTCAGTGTGAGGCCCCGTGGAGACAGAGGAAACCTGTTGAAGGGCCTGCTACGCTGTCTACTGTGGTCTGCAAGGGCTTGCACCCTTGCTCTTCCAGAGGCACCTGCAGAACTCAGCTCAACCCAGTTGGCCAAGTGCATGTGCTTAATCTCCGCCCCCCCCCAAGTTCCCCACTAAAAAAACGACTTGGAGAGGGGGAAGGGACATCCTGGCAGGGCCCCCTGGGAGGTCATCATCAGCCAAACTGAGCTGCTTCAGTTTCTGGAAGATGCAACCTCGCTCTGCGAAAACCAAACAAGGGACATCTTCAAACAGCAGGGACTCCAAAAGATGATTCTGAATGTTTTACTCCAGCAAAACAGAAGAGGGGGTGGGGGGGCCCGTAACACCAGAAGAGTATTTAACAAACATTGCCAAGTGGTTCTTTCCACAGCTCTGTCTACGCTTCTTCCAGTTTCTTTTTTCCTTTAGACCTTGTGCGTCCACTTCACATTTTTAAATTTTGGTCTCTGGAGAATGTTTCTTTCCAAACCAAACACTTTTACTCTCATTGATCGATTTGTGCCCTTTTTTTTTGTTTAAAATGAAATATTCTTTTGACAGCAAAACACTAAGAGTATCACAGAAAGTGACAACAAATATATGGAGCATATATTTTTCATTTAAAAATTTTAACCTGTATACAGAAAAGCAGACTAATGACCCAAACCCTCCTTCAGAACATCCAGGAAAAAAATATTATATATGATACATGACAATACGACATGCACGTTGACTTATGAGAAGCACTCTTATTTGTTATTCTGTTTATTGAATATTGTTGAAGTTAAATAATTTTCCTTTTTTTTTTTTTTTTGGTACTGGGGATTGAACTCAGGGGCACTCAACCACTGAGCCACATCCTCCTGTTTCAGCCTCCTAAGCCGCTGGGATTACAGGTGTGAGCCACCGCGCCCAGCTTAATTTTCCTATTATTAAGTAAAAACCAAGTTTAAATAATTAAAAAAATTTCTTCTTGCACCCAATTGATTATCCTACATGGAATCTCTTGAGTACCTGGTCTCAAAATAAAACATGTAAAAACTGACTACTTATCCCTCATATATGCTTTCCTCTTATTTATTTATATTTTGCATATACATAAAACATAAATCAAAATAAAGATAAAATAACTTAAAATACAAATTATAATATTTTTTCCTACAAGTTAATAACTTGGCTTGAACACAGCACAGCTAATATGGCCCTTCTTTGGGGTCCAATTTTGTTGAATTAAAACATTTTTGAGAAAAACAGTGGGAATTTTTGAAATGAGTACAACTGACAATTCTTCACCTATTTATATGCATAAATATGACTGCATATTTATTTATTTATTTATCTATCTATCTATCTATCTATTTATTTATTTGGTACTGGGAACTGAACCCAGGGGTGCTGAACACTTAAGCCATACCTCCAGACCCTTTTTATTTTTTGAGACAGGCTCTAAGTTGTTTAGAGTCTAAGTTGTGGAGGCTGGCTTTGAATTTGTAATCCTCCTGCCTCAGCCTCCCAAGTTGCTGGGATTACAGGCGTGGGTCAGTCCACCCACCCCACATTGTTAATGACAATGTTTTACTTCACTTTTTTTTTTCTTTTGCCTCTATTTACCTTGTTCTTGCCTCCTTCCAATTATCCCTGTGAGTTGTTCCGGTTTCTCCATTGGAATTCTCCATCTAACTTTGAGCAATATCACAAGACTCCCGGTCAGACTTCTGACCTCCCGAACGCTAAGATAACAAAATTCATATTGTTTTAAACCTCTAAGTTTGCAGTATTTGTTACAGCGGCAGCAAGAAACTAACGTCTAGCACAGTTGCATTCTCTCTGTAAGTTGACTGCTGTTGTGCTTAGGGCCGTTCATGTTCTACACAGATAATTGTGTAAGACACGATTCCTATTTTATAACTGAAAAAAACTGAAAGCCAAGGTGTGAGTACCTTGATGAGTGTCAGACAAGCCAGGACGGGTGTGGGACGCATCCCCAACCCCGATGCTGGGTATCTCCTATGGCTTCCCCCTGGGGTGCGTGCAAGCTCGCCACAGGGCTTACCGTCTGAAAGAAGAGAGTTTGGAGAAAAGACAAGAAATCAAAATGTCCAAGCTTTCCAAGGAAAGGGTGTTGGTTTTCGGGTCTTTGTGATCTCCTTGTGCCTTTCTGACCCAGCTGTGGATTCTCTGTGCTGGCCTTGTAAAAACTACAAGTGCCTGTGGAATTCTGAGCACGTGGCACACCCACTTCTTCCCATGGAGCTCAACTGAGGATGGGGTACATGCGGCCGCCCTCCCACCAGTATTCACTCACAGGCCAGAGAAGTGCTGGCCGTGAGGCCTCCTGTTTCTGTACACTGACTACTTTGGGGGGAAGGAGAGGAAAGTTAGACTTTTTCCTAAGGAATGAGCCCAGCCTCTGCCTGCATTGTGTCTGAATTTCTCCCACCATGGTTAGGCTCTGCTCAATCTGGGTGACGCGACAGTGACAGGGCAAGGTTTGAGGCATGACCCTCTGTGGCCTGACTGGACAAGAGACTTTTCAGGGGTGGGGTCTCCCCTGGTGGGGATCTGCAAACTAACAGGAAGGTGGAGTTTCTGCTCACTTTCTCTGCCTCATCTTCTCTATCTTTCCCTCGTTAGTTTCTTCTCCTTTGCTCTTAAAACAGGGACTTAGAGGAGCTATCTTTGCTAAAATCACTGACTCTTTCCTTGGACCTGTAGATACCCAGTGGGCGACTAGAACCAGAACAAAGCTTGACATCTCTGCCATGATTTTGTTTCATTTTTTTACATCAAGTATCACAATGTTTATTGATAGACACAAGTATATAGAATCAGGGCATGAACGTGGCTTGATAAATTAAGTAGACTTAATTTCAATACTGTAATAAGAGGGACCAACTCAAATTCTAACCATTTGTTTCACACCCACAACAACCACTTCAAGGGCATTAACGATCTCTCAAAATGGATCAGTTTTATGCAAGTAGATCGTGTTTCTTTTAAAAAGACTTGTGCACTTGCCCAGGATCAAGGATATTAAAATCTAGCACATAAAGCCCATTACTAGAGGTAGAAATACAGGCAATATACTATTACGGTCACAACCAACCATTACAGTTAAGAGTCTTTCTGTAACAACCTAATGGACAATCAAATATTGCAACAACTCAAGTATTACTGAGCAAAGTGCATTTCTACAGTATTCAGTGTTGCGATTCCATTTTCTAACTTAAAACAGCCTATGATAACTGGCAGCAAAGAAGGTTCTGCCATTATTTTGTGCATGTCTCCTTCATTACCTCAAACTCTGTCATCTTCTCAGTTCTACACATAAATATGTTAATCATTTAGGGCTCGTTCTTATAAAAATGGCCAATTAGGGTCATTAGCTCTGAATTTACCTAACCCATCTCATCCCCCTTCAAGACTGAGGCACGATTTGCAGGAACCTTCACCTGTCAGCGCTTATGCATGCTGTGTAAAACCCTGGGATGGTGCCTACAAGTCTCCAGTTCATTGCCCTTTGTTTTCCCAGAATAGTGGAGTCTTACAGGCACATCACCCCATGATGAGGCTGCACCCCTAAGCAGTCATCTTAAGGGAACTAAATTGCCCCCTGTTAGGATCACAGGTGTGATAGATACCCATCCTGAGCAGCAAGTGACAAGGATTTCCTTCCAGACACCTCTCAGAGGCAGGGCTGAGATAATGATTAACTGGTCACTGCTGCCCAAGTCTGTTGACTTATGCATGCCTCTTGCCCCCTACCCTAATTCTTACTATACTTCAATGTCAAGCTCCTGTTGTTACTGTTGGATGCTCAGTTGAAGTCTAGGTCCTTGGTGTACTGGACAAAGCCTTGAGCGAGACACACAGAAGTAACCGATGAAGTACAGATTTATTGAAGGTGGAGATAGAACTCCATCAGGTAGCGCGGAGCGGGCCAAACAAGAGAGAGACTCAAGGCCTTACCGTCAAGAATGACTGTTTTCCATCCGGAACTGTGGGGTATTCTTTTCCCTACATGGACCAGATTGAGGACCTTGACCCACTTGCTCCCATTGGTCACTTTATGATACCTGATTAAATATTTTCCAATCCCCCTCCCCTGCCGCCATTGGTTAATTTAGTCAATCTTTTTTTGTTTGTGTGTTTGTTTTCCTGGTGCTGGGGATTAAACCTTGTGCCTGTGAGGCAAGCCCTCTACCCCCTGAGCTATATCCCCACTCACCACTGGTTACTTTAGAAAACCCAATTAGAACACTGCACACTTTATCCCTGTTGGTCATTTTAAAAGATGAACCTGTGGCAGGAGTTGTCATGGTGATAAGTCCTCGGTGGCAGGAGTTGTCGTGGTCATGGGGTTCATTGTAAAAAGGGACAGGACTCCTCTCCTTGTCCCCCAGTGGCTTCCTTCCAATACCCTGTCTCTGCCATCTTGGTGTCCCTGAACTGCTACCTCACCCTGTCAACACCCTGAAGACAGAGCGGAGACCTTGACCTCACTTTGCCTTCTCATATGGCTGTATTTGTCGGACATGGAAAATGACAAACTCCCAAATCATGTGGCCCACGGAGAGGGAATGAGGGAGAAGGCAATACGTCCATCCTTTCACAACACGTTCTTTCCCAGTGACAGGACAGGCCCTGGGAGTAGATACCCATCAAGTCTGAAATGACAGTTTCTGGGAAGAGGCCAAACAAATTATTTCCCAGACACCGACTCCTGACCCCCACCCTTCATCTGGCCCAGTAAAGACAGCCCACATCGACATGATCATTAATTGACTCACCTCTCAGTGTGACCTACATAAGCCTAAACTCCCCCTTTGGCCGGTGGCTCATTTTCCACCAGGAACCTGGGTCCATCGGAGGCTCCGCACCTGAACAAAGCCGGGTTGATCCTGTAAAGGTCTGGCGAAACGCAGGAGAAAGAGACCACACAAGAGACTGGCTCCATGCAATTGGCAAAAGGGGATTTATTGGGGATCCATTCCAGCGCACTGGGGCTCCGTGCTCACTCAGGAAGGGAGAGCAGCCCAGAGCCCAGAGCTGAGGTCAAGCAGAGCTTAAGTACACTTTCTGGAGAGGGTGGTGGGCTTTGCATACATCAGAACAAATCATCATGAGGCGCGGGGAAAATTGAACAACAACTCTGAGACGGGATTGGCACATTCATTGGCGGGAACAGGTCGGGCGGGGGTGATTGGTCATTCCTAAGCGGGGTACACATTCAAACTGATTGGTTCGGGCCCTGTGACAAACTGCACAGGGCCCTAGGCTAAATGGCCAGTGGGGCGTTGTTTTAACTATCTCAGGAATTCCAGGTTCTGGGTGTAACAGAGGAACTCAATAATACCTAATCTTTTTTACATTCAAGCTTTCCAGCTTAGAAACTTTACCCTTTCAATCCATGGAGTCTGCGTCTGGCCTGCTCCTTTGGTGGTGACAATATTGATCTCAGTTCTTTTCCTGATTCTCACCATTATCTTTTCTGTTTGGATTCTGGGGAGAGTGGCAGGACCTGATTTGTAGGAACCCACAGACTCAAGCCTCCAGGCCAGAACTCTGGGAACACTCTGACTCAGTCTTTATCTTTTCTCTTTCTTATTCCTTTCTGAAATTTCACCTCCTATATCTCCCTCCTTCAGGTTTTTATACTTCAAACTCTTTCCCTCCAGCAGCTGGGTAGAACATGCACTTGTAAAAATGAACTTTGGTCTAAAGCTGCCTCTGCACAATACTTTAAGTTTGGACTCAGGGTTTCTCTGTAGAAAGTGAGCTGCAACCTAACTTGACACGTACACAAACTATAACTTACCCTTGTAACAAGCAGCTGGGTCTCAGCCAATCAAAGTTGCCCCTTGTTCAAACCATGTCCTAAGGCAGAGGTGAGCTGTAACATGTCTGGCTGTCTCTGTCTCACTTCCGTTTTCCATAAGTCACTTCCTTTGCTCTGGCTACAAGCAGAACCAGCCCACACGGTAGGGTGACGCATTCTGAAACATTTGGGTTCCAGGCTGGTGCAAAATTGGAGAATTCAAGCCTATTGAGGCATGCCAAACTAGATTATTGTAATTTTTCTTTTAACTTAAAGAAGCACTGCAAATTTCCAGATTTTACATCTGATCACCTTTCACTTAAGCTCATTAACAGTAGCTCATAATTATTCCAGTAAATTAAAACAAAACAAAACAACCCAGGGGCCACTAATTTTTTCCCCAGTATCTCTCACTAACTCAAAATAGGGACTCATTATTATCAATTGTGTGTGTGTGTGTGTGCTACTATTTTTTAATTATATATTATATTGCTGCATTGTAATCATACATAAAAATAGAATTTGTCAATTATATTCAAAACTTTTGGGGAATAGTTTCCTAATATTTTTTGGCAAAACAAATTTTTTTAGAAGAGGCAATTTCTGTCTTCCCTGGAAGTCTAACTAGCTCCCTTATTAACCGGGGATATAAAATGACCCTTTCAGATGGAAAATACTGCTATATTCACAACTCCATTTATATTTGCAGAACAATTCTATATTATTATGGTAATAACAAGGCTGCCATCTCTTTGCTATGCAAATGTTATATATTGTAGCTTGAGTAAATACTTCCTCTCAGCCTCCTGGATTGATTTAAATAACAAAGATGTGGAATGCGAAGAGCAGGCTGCTTTGGTTGAAGACATTTTTACAATCAAATGATCTCTCTCCTAAGTGGCTCAGCAGCTGTCAGAGTGGGAAGAGGTCCAACCAAAGCATGGGATCCCTTGAAACAAAATTCAATTTTGGTGTTTGACAGGAAGCTGACATTTGTGAACTTGAAAATTTAATTCCAACGTGAGTGAGATTTCTTCTTTCTTTCTTTTCTCATGCCTTAATAAAAAGGAGTCTACATCCATCCTCAGCCTCAGTATGTCTGTGTGCACACATATGAAAACCAAAAAAACCATGCTTATGGGTAAAAATGGTCACTTTACTTGCAAATTTAGACAAAATGGCCCTTTTCCTCCCTTTTGTCTAAGTGATTTCCCAGCTGCTTCTCTGTGTAGGCAGAGGTGGAAAAGCACTTGAGGAACACTGGTGGTCTCTTCCTGATGCAGAGAGATATATTAGTTTTCTATTGTATTGCAACACATTGCCACTGAGAAATTCACATGAAAATGACCAGGAAAGACTTGTTGAAAGAGCCTTTCAAAATGGCGTTGGGATGCCATTTGGAAACAGGGCTCATGCATGACTCTAGTGGCTGCCTAGAGTATGGAATCTGGTCCCCTCCACCCTTTGACCACAGGAATCTGGAATGAGCTGAGGAACTGGACCATGATATCAAACCTAGAGACTCAAGTTGCACACCAAGAAGCTACTCTTACCTAAGGGACGTCTCCACTCTGCCGATGTTATGTAGATCACGCTCAGAGGGTTGGAGAACTCTGGTTCATTTACACCTGAGCACCCAGATGAGGGCTCTGAAGTTCTGGGTCCTGAGCTGAGGTTCATGAGGGCTTTCCTAGGAAATCTGACATCATTTCTGAACCCTTACAACATGGGTGGGTTTGAATTCTTGGCCCACACAACCAGAGACCATGCACAAGGAATTCATGGTACGTAGTTCACGGGTCTAGAATTAAGACAGTAAAACACCCGAGAGTGTTTTTGTGAAGTGGCCTTCACCACAAGCAGCAGTAACTCAGGATGACTTAAGTCTATCTCCCTAAGAGCCATGTTTCTAAGAAGGAAGCCAATGAGGTTAGAGTTTAGATAGCAATTAATTGGCATAATAACCTGTAAAGGAAAAATTTCTAAGCTGATTCTAAGCTGCAAAGCCTGAGTTAAAGTGTAAAAGACCAGGCATTGTAAAGTTTCCAAACTGCAAGGCCTGGTTTAAAAAGTAAATGACCAGGTATTGTTAAAATTCCCCTGCTACCCCCAGAACCTGTAATCTCTGTAGCCGTTAGGACAATACCCGAACTGCCCAGTAAATATTTCCACTGGTTGTCTAATAACCTGGGACTCTGTGTAGTATGTCACGTAGTCCTTTAGGCCCTAAAACCAATCAGTTTGAATGTGTACCCCGCTTAGGAGTGACCAGTCACCCCTGCCCAGGCTGTTCCTGCCAATGAATGTACTAATCACATCTCAGAGTTGTTGTTCAATTTTCCCTCGCCTCATGATGATTTGTTCTGATGTATGCAAAGCCCCCTGCCCTCCCCAAAAAGTGTACTTAAGCTCTGCTTGACCTCTGCTCTGGGCTCTGGGCCACTCTCCCTTCCTGAGTGAGCCTTGAGCCCCAGCGCGCTGGTCCAATAAACTCCCTCCTGCCAATTGCATGAAGCCAGTCTCTTGTGTGGTCTCTTCCTCCGTCATTCGCCGGACCCTTACAAACCTACAATTTATACCAGCAATTAAGTGATGTAGCCACATTCTACAGAGTTTAGAAAGTTACAAAGTATAGGAAAATTAACCCTTTCCCCGGGCTTTGGTTCTTCATTGTAATGTTCTTACAATTTCACTTTAGAGTCAGGTCTGGTGACTCCGTCACACTCAGGCATTCATTTCTTCTATCATAGTGTTACCACTGTTGACCGGTGAGGAGTCCTTGCTTCCCGGATGTTGAAGAATAACACCAAAGAAGCACAACACCAAAGAAGCACGATGAGGCAAGGGCAGAGTGGAAATTAGAAGTTTATTAAAGGACAGCAGAAAAGACTTCTCCCGGAGGAAGAAGGGGAACCAAGAGGTGGAATCCAGTTAGCGGGCAAATGTGCTCCCCTTTTTATAGGTTTGGTGATGGAATGTAGGTTGGAGGGCCCAGGGGTGGGACACAGGTGGGCCAAAAGGGCAGGAAGGACTTTTGGGATAGGCTTATCACTTCTCTGGGATGGGCTATCTCCAAATCTGCTGGGGGCTGTTCATTAACACTTCTTTGAGGTGGACTTTGGCCTAGGGCCTTTTGGGGACTTCATTAACATTCCATGAATTGTCCTGCGTTTTCCCTGAGTCATTCCCAGCATGGCCTCCATTTTAGATTTCACTCGATGTTAGACCCGATTTACCTAACTACACTGACTACCTAACTTTAAATCTGGCTTCAATAGGCTCTGTTCCTTCTCCACATTCAACCACCCACATCAGCTCCCACTTTTCCTATTTCCCTGGAAAAGTTTTGTTGATTTTCCAGTAAATGGGGAGAGTGGCAATGTCTAAAAAAGTCTGCTGTCCCACTTACAAGAGGAAAAGGGCTTTTAAGGGGAAATTCGGGGGCTAGTCTCTGGGGGTGACTGTAGTAGATTAAAGTCCAGATGATGGCCTTGAAAAGTCATTGCTTGCACCTTCGGCACCAGTTCTCAGTGGAACCGGGCTCCACTTTATGTTCTGTCACTAAGGCTTATTTTAAAATGGACATGTGTCTCTCTCTTCCCTTCTCTGATCTCTCCCTCTCCCTAAACTTGTGGGAAATAGGATGACCTTTTTTCCCATCCTGGGCAGAGTGACCTGTCCTTGAGCACACGCCCACCACAGGAATAAAGTAATTCAGACTTGGGGGTGGCACAGTGAGACCTCAGAAATGACCGTCTCCCACGTTAACACGTGAATCACGACTCTGGGCAGAGAACGCGTGGAATGTAGCCTTTGAGTCACCTCTTGGAAAATCCCTGTGATAGTGTTGTTACACTGATTCCAAGCTATCTCAACCACGTCTCCTAAATTGCAATTCCTAAGATCTCCCAATAAAGCCCTCTTTACATTTGCAGATTTTTTCTTTTTAAGTTAATTAATTAATTTATATCTATGACAGCAGAATGCATTACAATTCTTATTCCACATATGTTACCGCTGTTGACCGGTGACGAGTTCTTGCTCCCCGATGTTGAAGAATAACACCAAAGAAGCACGCCGAGGCAAGGTCAGAGTAGAGATTAGAAATTTATTAAAGGACAGAAGAAAAGACTTCTCCCGGAGGAAGAAGGGGACCCAGAAGGTGGAATCCGTGGAAGTGCAGTTGTTTCCCCTTTTTATAGTTTTGGTGATGGAATGTAGGTTGGAAGGCCCAAGGGGTGGTACACAGGTGGGCCTAATTATCACCTTTTGGGATGGGATTATCACTTCTCTGGGATGGGCTATTTCCAAATCTGTTGGGGGCTGTTCATTAACACTTCTTCCAGGTGGACTTTGGCCTAGGGCCTTTTCAGGACTTCATTAACATTCCATGAGTTGTCCTGTGTTTTCCCTGAGTCATTTCCAGCATGGCCTCCATTTTAGATTTCACTCGATATTAGACCCGATTTACCTAACTACACTAACTACCTAACTTTAAATCTGGCTTCACATATAGAGCACCATTTTTCATATCTCTGGTTGTATACACAGTATATTCACACCAGTTCTTGTCTTCATACCTGTACTTTGGATAATAATGTCCATCACATTCCACCATCATTTATAACCCCACGCCCCCTCCCTTACCCTTCCACGCCTCTGATTCTATCAGATTATAATGAAATAAAATTAGAAATCAATGAAGAAATAAGAAATAAAAGCTACTTCAACACCTGGAGACTAACTAAAATGCTACTGAATGAACAATGGGTCACAGAAGACATCAAAGAGGAGATTAAAAAATTTTAGAGGTGAATGAGAACATATACTCAACATATTGAAATCCCTGGGGCACTGTGAAAGCAGTTCTAAGAGGAAAGTTCATTGCATGGAGTTCCTTCCTTAAAAGAAAAAAAAGTCAACAAATAAATGACTTAACATTACATCTCAAAGCCCTAGAAAAAGAAGAACAAATCAACACCAAAAGCAGTAGAAGGCAAGAAATAATTAAAATTAGAGCTGAAATTAAAAAATTGAAACAAAAGAAACGATTGAAAACATTGACAGAACAGAAAGTTGGTTCTTTGAAAAAACAAATAAAATCAACAGACCCTTAGCCATGCTAATGAAGAGATTGAGAGAGAAAACTCAAATTACTAACATACGTGATGAAAAAGGAAATGTCATGACAGACAACACAGACATACAGAAGATAATTAGGAATTATTTTGAAAACTGGTGCTCCAATAAAATATAAAATATCAAAGGCATCGACAAATTTCTAGCCCTTGGCTAATTTCCATGGCCTCTCTGTTTCCTAATACCTAAATATACTCTTCATTTTAAACTCATAATATAATAGTCTACATCTAAGCCTTCTAATATCTGCCTTCTTTTCTGATCCAGGTCTATAGAGCATTGTTGTGGCTGAATCTTAAGACAGAGAGAGGCCCAAATTGAATCCGGAAGATAAACACAATTTAAACGGATCAAGCGACGGAGTAGAAGATGCCATCAGAAGCCTACCAACCAAGAAAAGCCCAAGACCAGATGGATACACAGCCGAGTTCTCCAAGACCTTTAAAGAAGAACTAATACCAATACTCTTCAATTTATTTCAGGAAATAGAAAAAGAGGCAGCACTTCCAAACTCATTCTGAGGCCAGTATCACCTTGATTCCCAAATCAGGCAAAGACAAATCAAAAAAAAGAACACTTCAGACCAATATGTCTAATGAACATAGATGCAAAAATTTTCAATAAAATTCTGGCAAATCAAATACAAAAACATATCAAAAAGATCATGCAACACCATCAAGTGGGATTCATCCCAGGAATGCAAGATTAGTTCAACATACAGAAATCAATAAAGGTGGTACATTTGCAGTTTCTGAGTTTGGATCGATCAACACCATGAAGTTAAAGTGTCTTAAAAGAGTACACATTATGATCACACAGATCTCAAGACCAGAAGTCAGACAGGAGCCTCACAAGACTAAATCAGGTGTGGCAGGGCTGTGCTCCTTTCTAAGGCAGGTTCTTAGGCAGGGTCCATTCTCTTGCTTTACCTGGGCTCTGGAGGCTGCCTGCATTTCTTGATTCTTGGCCTCTCTCTCCATCTTCAAAGCCAGCAATGGCCTGATGAACGTTTCCCACCTCAGTTCCTCTGACACCGACCCTCCTGATTCCTTCTCCAGGGTTTAATGACATTTAACTCACCTGTGGTTACCAGGATGCTCTCTCTGCCTTAAGATTCAGCCACAGCAATGCACTATAGACCCGGATCAGAAAAGAAGGCAGATATTAGAAGGATTAGATGTGAACTATTTTAAAAAATTTTTTTTTTTATTATTAGTTGTTCAAAACATTACAAAGCTCTTGACATATCATATTTCACACTTTGATTCAAGCAGATTATGAACTCCCATTTTTACCCCGTATACAGATTGCAGATTCACATCAGTTCCACATCCACTTTTTTACACACTGCCATACTAGTGTCTGTTGTATTCTGCTGCCCTTCCTATCCTCTACTATCCCCCTCCCCTCCCCTCCCATCTTCTCTATCTACCCCCTCTACTGTAATTCATTTCTCTCTCTTGTTTTTTTCCCCTTTCCCCTCACAACCTCTTATATGTAATTTTGTATAACAATGAGGGTCTCCTTCCTTTACCATGCAGTTTCCCTTCTCTCTCTCTTTCCCTCCCCGCTCTCGACCCTGTTTAATGGTGATCTTCTTCTCATGATCTTCCTCCCTATTCTGTTCTTAGTTGCTCTCCTTATATCAAAGAAGACATTTGGCATTTGGTTTTTAGGGATTGGCTAGCTTCACTTAGCATAATCTGCTCTAGTGCCATCCATTTCCCTGCAAATGCCATGATTTTGTCATTTTTTAGTGCTGAGTAATACTCCATTGTGTATAAATGCCACATTTTTTTTAATCCATTCATCTATTGAAGGGCATCTAGGTTGGTTCCACAGTCTAGCTATTGTGAATTGTGCTGCTATGAACATCGATGTAGCAGTGTTCCTACAGTACGCTCTTTTAAGGTCTTCAGAGAATAGTCCGAGAAGGGTAATAGCAGATGTAAACTATTACATTATGAGTTTAAAAGATTAGATGTAAAGTATTATATTATGAGTTTAAAATGAAGAGTATATTTAGGTATTAGGAAAAAGAGAGGCCATTGAAATTAGCCATGGGTTAATTGGTTGATTAGATGCAGCCAAAAAGCGACTTTAGTGACCTGAAAGACCCCAGTGGACTCAGACAAAGATTTGAAATGTAAGAAGAAATGGAGAACAAAGAAAATGGCAAAAACAGGAGTAAATCAAACAATTAAAATGTTTATTTCAATTGGTGCGCGTGGACACTGCCTGCCGAGGTGTGGTGAGCCATCACTATGGCCGGCCAAGGCCGCCGATCTGTCATCCTTTGGTGGCCAGGTCTGGGCACTGTGTGGACACCTCCTGCAGAGGTCTGCTCCACGTGGCACTGCAGCCCATCCCAGGACCTTACCCTCCTGCTTCCTGACCTGTTACCAGAAAACGGAAGTGGGACACACCTGAGTAGAATTCAAGTCAGAGAGTATGTTTCAGACCCTAATTAGCAAAGATTTGGACCAGTAGCATCAGTATATTTCCAAACACTAATTTAACATAAGTTTGAACCCATAGCATCGCTACTTCTTTGGAACCCTGATTAGCATAAGTTTGAACAAACAGCAGCGAAAAGCCAGTGCTTTATAAACCCCTAGACCAGCACCCTCTGCTGAAGAAAACCTGCTACTGTTTTTCTTCTTGCAACTCAAGGGCTCTGCTTCTGGTTTTATTCTTCAATAAGTGCGGCTACACTTACTCATCCTCATCTGTGGATTTCAAATTCATGAGGCAAGAACAGTGAGCTGCTGGGGTCTGCTGCCACCTGGGAGGAGGGCCTGGCCCACCCTGAGGAGCTGCCCCCCTTCCCCCTGCAGAGGCCTGCACCTGGGCACCCACCTGCCAGCAGAAGCCGGGAACCCAGCTTCATCTCAGAACTCTGGTTTCAGAAACACGGGTGGATAAAGAAAAGTCAAGACAGAGAGTGAATTAACAGTGATCCAGGGGTCTGAAGACAGAAAATGCCAGGCAAAGTTTATAGGATCCTGCTCTTGTTTGGGAGGTTAGGGCAAAATATCACTTCACTTTAGAATTTAAATTAAAATTCTAGGCTGCTCAGTGAAAGAGGAGAAACTCTGCTTATGTATTCCAAACTAAAAGAGGGGAAAACCAGAATGAGCAGGACAAAATGCCTTCCATTCCAAAGAAGAGAAAAAGGAGATAAGGAGAAGGTGTAAAACAGACGGGGTAAATGAGTCTAAATATCCAAATAATTATCGTATGTAGACACAGAATCAGGTGTTGAAAACAATGCGGGAAACACTGTCTGGGACTAGCGATCACGTTCTGAAGAATAAGGTAGAAAGAAAAATAGAAGAAAAATGAGTGAAAGTTGGAAAAGGAGTCTCATTTTCTGCAGAAAATATGACAATATAGAAAGAATCCAATGGAGAAGTCATCAAAATTAATAGGAGGGCTATAAAATATGAAATTAATTTGTTGAGTAAATTGAGTCTCTATGCTGTAGCCCAAGAATTTAGAAATATGCTGCTTCTAAAAGATAATAATTTATAATATAAATCAAATGATAGCATGTAGGAATAAACCTAACAGTTTGATGAAGATGTTTATAGAGAAAATAATAGAACATTTTGCAAAGATATTATATCTCATAATTAAAGTATAATAATGATTAAACATATCCAATATACATTTGTATTTATAGTTAGTATGTCTGTATTTTACATTAAATTGTTACATCTATCACTAAGTTATTATTTCATGACATTTTTATATGAAGATGATATAAATTATAACAATGTATTTGATTCTTTTGTATACTCAGTATTAAACTATAAAATTAACTAAAAGGTATGAAATAAAAGCTAAATATATACCATTGTTGGAGAGGACTACTTTATATAGTAGGGATATTATTTCTCCTCTATTGGAATTCTATTAAAATATCAAAAGGTGTCTTTGAGGTTCTTGATAAACAGATTTTAAAACTTGGATCACATGTTAATGTCCAGAACAGATAAGATTCTTGAATTGCAGTGAATTGAAAGGGTGTAGGGGCTGGGGCTTGTCCTCATGTTTCTCAAGATATGCTGAAAGGCTACAGTAGTAAAAAAAAAAAAATGTGTGACATTAGTACAGAAATACACTGGCGGATCAGAATAGAATAGAGAGCAGAGAAATATGCCAAGCATATTAAAACCCCCCTTAATGAAGAGATAGCCTCATAGTTCAGCTGGAAAATGAGGGACAATTTTATAGGTTATTATATATAGGAAAAATTAGGATTATTTTTATATAGGATTATTTTAAGGAAAAAAAGTATAAATCTCACAGGAAAAGAGAAAAATTCCATTCAATTATATTACAAACTTCCATTCATCAAAACACAATACAGTTTTCATTTTATAAAACCAACAAAGAATTTCCAAAATATATTACAGACTTTTATTATAGCAATAAGCAATGGTAAATTACTCAGTAGAAAATGTATAAAGGCCTGGTAAGGCCATTTACAGATAAGGAAACACTAAAACATAGGGCTGAATTTCATTATTAGGAAAACAAAGAGGGGCAAGGGAAATCTTGCCTATAACTGGCAAATGTACACAGCCAGTTTGTAAGGTAATTTGGCATCATTTGGTAAATTAAAAAATGCACATTTCCTAAAACCCTTAGAAAAATTTCTCCAGAGAAATTCTTGCAAATGTTCACCAATAGACATGGACAAGAATCATCAGAATATACTATTCACAATGGCCTCAAACAAAAATTCAAATGGCTGTCAGCAGTAGATTACACACACACACACACACACACACATCCTAGATATGCAGTAATGAGACTCAGTGACTTATACCATGAACATTAATGAGGATGCATTTAAAAATACAATTCTGTAAAAACAAGGCACACGTAATATAGGTGTAGAAACTCCAAACAAAGCAAAAAATCAAATAATAAATTGTTGAGAGATAGATACTTATATGGCAAACAATGAAAAAATAGATGAAATTCGAACAGAAGGTAGAAAACCATATCAGGGAGATTTCACAAAAAGTTTTAGAGACACGAATACTGTTGTAGTCCTTAGACCATATTGCTAACTGAATTGTGTTTCCCTCACAAATTCATATTTTGATGTCTTAGCCCTGAATGGGACTGTGTTTGGAAATAGTTACTCCTTGACAGAATAGGGTCACGTCTCAATAAACCCAGTTTATATCTTATAAACCCAGAAAATATCTCAGGAGGAAAATGCACTCTGCACACCTACCCTACAGCCTGGCCTCTCCCACCTTAAATGTGCTCATAACTCTTATACTAGCCTACAGTTGAGCCATATCTGACACACGCATGTCAAAGTGCTGACTGTCCGTGAGCACACACAGATGCTTCACAGACATCACAGGATCATCAAAACACAGCCGTCAAACCAACATGGCGACACAGTGCACCGGGGATACTGGTGTTTCCTCTTCAGGACTGTGGGATTGTGGCGCTGTGGCCTCCTGCTGCCACCTCATCACAAGGGAGGACCACACTGCACATCCCTGGTCCAGGAAAGGATCAAAATTCTATGTGTGGTTTCTACTGGATGCCTACAGTTGTCACACCATTTTAAAGTTTGTGAAATGGAAGACTGTAAACTGGAGATCATCTGTAAGTGCCTTTTTATAAATAAACAAGGTTTAGGGATGGGACCTGGATCAAAGGATTAGTGTCTTTTTAAGAAATACCTCAGATCTTTCCTCTCCTCTCCTCTCCTCTCCTCCTCCTCCTCCTCCTCCTCCTCCTCCTCCTTCTCTCTCTCTCTTTCTCTCCCCCCACCCCCCACAGAAAGGATCATACAGCAACGTGGTGGAAACTTGGTCTTGGACTTGCAGCCTTCGCAGCTGCAAGAAATAAATTTCTATTGCGTACACCCCCCAGTCTATTACATTTGTTAAGGCAGCCCACGAAGATCAGTGCAAGCAAGTCAATGGATATTTATTTCTCTTATCCATTTTCTATTCTCTTGTGTGTATGTGACATATTTAACAAACACAGCGTGGAATAGGAAAACACGTAGATTCCAGTCTATGGCATTTAGCAAGATATTTTCAATATGAAGTCATAACATAATAAACTATGACCAGTTTTTTTTTAAAGGTTCAGGAAGAAGACTCTAAAAGTTAAAAGAAAATGTTACAAGTGTTCAAAGTCGAATAAGCACACGTCCCAGTGGTGATCAATAGAGTTCATTAGGGTGAGCCGAAGAGCCAGCCCTTTGGTTCTCATGGAGACCGTCATTTACGGGCAGCCAGACTTTGCACAAACAAGTTCCCGGAGAGGTCTTCCTGGGACCGAGGCTCGTGGGAAACAGATTCAGAAAGACAACTAGTTTTCTAGTAAGCCAGAAAACGAACCACTTTCCAATAGTTCCACTTTGTTGGAAGTCTGTGGAAAGGGGGGCTTACAATACCATAAGGGGAGACTATCAGATTGAAGAGAGTGAGCTCTGGCCCCAACACCACTGGGCAGGCAATGGCCACTCTCTAGACTGGCTTTTGAAAGTTTCATGGGTGGCCACCCTATCCTCAGGGGAGAGCTTCAGTGAGGAAGCTCTGTACAGTTGCTTGGAAACAAAATCTCTCTTTCCATGGTGGAAGGGCTTTTGTTGTTGTTGTTGTTTGTTTTAACTTTCCTACAGTTTCAGAATGTGCAAAGAGAGAGCTGGTCTTCATTTTCCATACGTTTCTCCCGTGACTCTCAGCTTCTTTTGGCTGTTGGAAAGGGGAGAGCATTGAACTTTGAAAATCATTGGTAATTACAGGTTCTTGGGGTTGAAATCTACTTTTAAATGTTCCTATTGTTCATTATTTACTTTTAAGGGTTAGGCTCTTCATCTTTCCAACGTCCTCTCCCTTTACCTGTTCTCTTCCTTCCCAGTGGCTCCTAGGTAAGGTGCAGGTAGGGGTCAAAGGACCGGTGCAGGTAGGGGCCAAAGGACCGGTGGGTACGGGAGATGTCCTTTGGATTCCTGTGGGTCTTGGCTGCAGGCTGACTGAGCTATTCTTGTATGGCCCATGGGTTGGATTCCATTGATGTGCTACTGATTCCCTCTGACCTTTAGATGCCCTGGCCCTTCTTCCTGCTTGTTTTAGATGTGGGTCTGCACATCGCAACTCCAGTTCCCAGCCATTAGAGCATGCTCCACTCCTTTGTAGGCCCCCTAGGGAGTACCCACAGAATATGACTCTTTTTTCATGTGGAGATGGGTGATTGAGAACAAGGATCCCTGACTCTGGCTTACCTGTTGGTATGGTTTGGATAAGTCCTCCAAATTTTATGGGCTGTTTGTTAGTTGCATTTGGAGGTGGGACCCTTGAAGAGAGGTTGGGTCTTGAGCGCTCTGGACTCATGAATCCACTTATGGATTAATGCACTACTGGGTCATCACAGAAGTGACTTTTTTCCAAAAGTAAACTCTCTCTGGCCTCCTTGCTCTAACTCACCATGGGATACCCCGCGCCATGTTATGATGTAGCAAGAAAGTTCTCAGCAGATGCTGGTGCCATGTTCTTGGAGTTCCCAGCTTCTAGAACTATGAGTTAAGTAAACCTCCATTCTTTACAAACTACCCAGACTCAGATATTTTGTTATAGCAACAGAAGATGGACTAAGCCTCTTGCCTGGCCACTCCTTCTGCCATTGCTGCTCTTTTGACTTCATGCCATGTGGGTGTGATATCAGATCGAGGACTCTGAAGATCTCCAGACCATTTGGACTATCCTTGGGGAATGCGGGTCTTTAGCTTCATGTCCCTCTTGAGGGTTCTCTAGATCAACCTCGTCCTCCTCTGATTGTCTTCAATGCAGTGGAGCAAGAGAGAATTCTGGCATCTCATTTCCTCACCCCTCCTTAGTCCATCTCTGTCCCAAACTCCTTGTATCTTGCAAGAGTGAGCTTTTTTGTGGTCTCATTTTCACTGTGAGGGCATTTCCCTTTTCCTTGCTTGTTGAGAGCCATCCACGGGCTGTGTGTGTGAGCTGTGTGCATCTGAGCATATGAGGGGACTGGTCCTGTGTTATGTGCTTTGGGGACTGTGTGATACGTGTGCCTTTTCTCTCACTCTGCCTTTGATCCCATACAGCACCTGAGATCGGTGTGGCTTTCCAAGATGTCAATCAACCTGCTGACCACAGGACATCACCAAGCAAGACTCCACCCTTCAAAACCCAATCCCTTGCCTTATTTGGGTGGAATATTCTATGAATGGCTTTCCCTCATAAATAGGGGGATTTCAGGTGTGCTCTCTCTGTTGACTTTTGCCTCCATTGCCCCCTTGCCTTCCAGGGTGGGAGCTGACACCCGAGGTCTCAGAGCCGTCCCTGACCCCCCATGTCTTTTCCTAGGCATGACATGAGGTGTGATAAGCTTAGTTTTCACGGCCAAAAGGAATTTTCCTAGATGAACTGCGTCAGGCTTGCAAGAATTTGGGAATGGAAATAATGAGATGATTAAGAACATAAGAGAAAATAGGATAAACATTTTCACATGCCTTAAAATTACCCCCAATGCATGGGATATCCCAGTAGCTGTGCATTATGATGAAACCAAGTGCATCTTATTAGTAAGGTGGTTGGGGATCATTTTGAGAGCAACTTGAATGCGGGTGAGTTATATAACTTCCCAAGTCCTGAGAAACATGTTATATCCAACTGCACGATCTCTGCATTGATTCCATTAGAAAACTCCTTTGATTTTATGTGGATGCTTATTTCTGGTTTCCAGGTGCCTTCACAGAGGTGAAAAGTGTTGCCCACTGATTCAGGTGTAGGGTGAGTACTGAATTTATCATTCAAGCGGGAACTTTGGAGACTGAAAGTAAAAGGTGTGAATAATTCTTATGGGACTTGGGCATAAAGCAGAAGTGTTCCGGGTAATCTGTCATTTACTGTGGGGTTTTTAGCCCCCCTCCTCCCCCTTTCCTCCTGACCTGTGGGAGAGATGGGGAAAGCACACCCCGACCAGGACAAGGTCTACTGGCTGCCCACACCCAGCCCTCCCTCGCTGGAGGACAATCAGACGCGCCAGGGAGACCAGTCACAGCAGGATCTCATTTATCCAGGAAGTTCACACAGCTAATATAATGCGCAGGAACCAATCAGAATAAAGGTCAGAGGGGTGGTGCAAGTTCACGTGTACACCCATCCCATGGTCTGTAAGGGAAGGCACGAGCTGTCCACCAGGGCGGGAGAGTCCTGGAGCTATCCTGGAGGTGGTCTGTTTTTTCCGTCACCACCCACAGCACCGCCTCCTGGCTGATCACCAGGCGCCATCCCAGCCACATGTACAGCCCCAAGACTGAAAAGCGGGCAGCAAGTCAGCAAGCTGGGTTTCCTCCTTTCTGGCGTAACATGCCCCACATGCCACATCATGCCCTACAATTTACCTATGACAATTTTTTTCTCATTTTAAGCGCATGACTATTCATATATATTTTAAATGTTTTGTGCCAGCCACTAACATCTACTAGGCTTTAGGCTCTGTTGATTCAGGCAAGGAGGTGATTTAGAGATGAGATGCTGAATTCCTAGTGTGGTGGAGATCAGGTTCTTGAATCTTATGTTTATGAAACATTATTTTGTAAGACAGGATTACTAGGAACTGCCGTCTTAGATTCAATCCACTTTATTTTTATGGACCCAGCTATACTTTAACTCACATTTTACACGACGTTTGAAAACATGGAAATTGTAAACAACCAGTCCTAGGAGGCCTCAAGAGGTTCAGCACCCAGCACTGTTTTGAGTGAGTCCCGTCCTGGAGTGGACCCCAGTCTGCAGTTTTTAGAGAGCCCATGGGCCAGGTCTGCGCTTTTCTGGAGCCTGGGGAGGTCTGCCTCCTCTGTATTCTCTGACCTCTGGGCCAGCGGGACAAGGGCAGCCGTATCAGGGCATCTGGGTGGAGTTTGAATAAGTAGGCCCTGGTCTCCATGAGGCTGTGAGCGCCCCTTCAAGCCCATGGGGGTAGGGAGGGCAAGATGGGGTGGCGACAGGGCGTGTTCCAGGGAAGAACCCCAAGAGCTAAACCGTCTAAATGTGAATTATAAACTTATTGTGTAGCTGTATGTTCCCAGGAAGGAAGTCAGAATATGTTCTCTTTAATAGGTTGCAAGCTTGATTTATATCTTTTAAATATTTAAATACAAAAACATGGCATGCAGGCTCCATCTGTGCTCCTGCCGGCACGTGCTGCATGGGAGAGTCTGTCTTCAGCAGGCGGGATCGAGCGTGCAGGAACGGATTTCACTCCATTTTTGAACACAGTTAAAGGTTAAGAAGCTTTTTATAACAACTCAAGTAAAACTTCATCTCTTTTTTGACACCATTTTTGGGTCTCCCAAACTATATTTACATGAAACTCTTCAATCATTTAAATTTCTCCTAACTTAGAATATCTTCCCTAGTTTTTCTCATATTAATGTTGATTTTCTGTCAAAAGTGTTTCCTCTGATTTTTAGTAAGAAAATTAAAGGAAAAAAAATACAAGGCTTCTAAGTAAGTTTATAAAAATAAAATCTTAGAGCGTTATAGCACATAGCAATTAAAAATCATATTCCTTTACAAAATTCCTTTTGCTTATTTCATTAGATACGAATGGCAAATCTATTATTATTCCTACTTTGTAGAGAGGAGAGGAGAATTTCAAATGAATGATGTAGTTTTCCTAAGGTTCTCAAACTCTCGGGTCTTCAGACTAGCTGTACTTACAGGTGGTTTGGCTCCAGGAGAGTCACTAAGTTGAGAGTCCTTTATCGAAAATGCTTGGATTTCAGATTTTTCTAATTTTGATTTATAGTTTAGGTATGTGGTGTCCCCCAAAATCTCACGTGAAACAATAAATAATGTTCAGAAGTGAAATGATTATGAGAGCTGTAACCTAATCAGGGCATGAGTCCTCTGAGATGCAGTAACTGGGTGGTAACTGTAGGCAGGTAGGATTGTGGCTGGAAGAGTAGATCACTTTGGGGTTTATGTTTTCTTTGTGCTTTTGGTCGCCATGTCTGAGCTGCTTTCCTTTATTGTCCTTTCTGTCATTATACTCTGCCTCATCTTGAGCCCAGGGCTATGGGCCCAATACTGGACTGAATCTCTGAAACTGTGAGACACACAAAAAAACATCGTTTCCCTCCTCTAAGTTGTTCTTGTCAGGTCTTTTGGTCACCTCGATGCAAAGCTGACTAAAATGAGCCGATAGAGTAGGATATTTTGGAGATCAGTCTGAACAGGAAATCCATTTATGTCTCATGTACACCTCATACACATACTTTGTACAGTATTTTTAAATAATTTTGTGCATTCAAGAAAATTCCCTAGTGTGGAATTTTTCATTTGTGATGTCATGTTGGCTCTCAAAAAAAAAAATTTATGCAACACTTTAAGTAATTTTGTGCACAAAATGAAGTTTCACGATATGGAATTTTCCATTGGTGATGTCGTGTTGGAATTTAACAGTTTTAAATTCTGGAAGATTTTGTATTCCACACTTTCAGATTAGAGATGCTCAACCTGAGATTTCTCAATCTCAGTTTCTTTATGTATAGAAAGCAATGACCTTGGGTCAAAGCTGCCTGAAAGGTTCAGCTGGCCCATGTAGATGAGATCCAATAGATGGGGTGACATCCCAAATCTTGGTAGCTTAAGGCAATCATGTAGGGTTGTCCCTGGGTCTCTGGTTTCCCAGCCTTTCATCTAGTGGTCTAGACCGGTCACTTGTATGACTACAGTTGGCTGGAGACTCCCTGTGATGGCCTCACCCGGCTCCCCAATCCTCCATCCTATGTGGTCCCACGTGCTGGTAGAAGTACCTAATGTGGGGAGAGCAAAGCCCCCGAGGGACGGCCTCAGGAGCTACCCAGGGTCCCTTGGAGAATGCCAAGGACACAGTTCACACAGATCCAGGGGGTAGGGGAAGAGCCTCCACCTCTTGAGGGGAACAGCAGCAAAGACTCTTTGCAGAAAGGTGTGGACCCAGGGAGGCCTGACACCCCTGCAGCCATCAAGGCAGCAACTCCCTACCCACAATCTCCTACATCTTCTGCTCCACGCCCTGCCAAGGTGCTCAAAGTTTCAACCCAGCCTTGGGTCTGAAGTCATGATCTTGTGATGCAGATTAGGGCTATTCGGGTCCCCCTCCTCTGGGCTCAGCTTGCTGGGGAGTGTCTCTCATGGTAGGAGAGACAGTGGAGAAGGGGGCCTTGTATCGGGGAAGCTTGCTCATGGACTTTGCAGCCTGGGCTATCCCTTTTCAATGACTCCAAATGCCCATGCATTTTGTTCCTCTAGCCTTCTCTCCTCCTCACTGGCAAAGTTAAAAATGAGGGCAAATACATGGTTGGTCACCTGTTGGGGACCCCTGGCTGGACCCTCTCTGGCTAGAAGGGGCAGCCAGTGAGCTGTAACACTCAAGGTGAAATCACCTGGCTCAGGTGGAGAGCAATTTTAACAAGCCTAAGATGGGATCTGACCATTCTCTTACCTTCTGGGTATAAAAGTCAAACCTTCCACATCAAAATCTACCAAGGAAGGCTGCGATCTAATTTGGGAAGGGCCCTTAAAAATTATTTTACAGTTGTGCCCAGTGTCTCAGCTTTAATGCTCACATTAAATACGCAGCTGTAACCATTGGAAACCAGCGCAGAGCCTCATCTGCTTTCCAAGACGGCAGGACTTTCCCTGAGTAGTGCTCAATGGTCACCATTAAAATCTTTCTGTTTCCTTCTGACCCCAAAAACTTAGTGCAGCTGGGGGCCCTGAGGGGTGGCCACAAGTACAGAGGACACCAGCCCTTGACGAGGGTGCTCCCCAGGCGCCTGCTGCAGACGGGCTGCGCGCTGGCAAACAGGAGGGCACGTTTGAAAGATGAGTGAGCTGTGGGCGATCACTCCAGGAGACTCTGGAAAATAAGGCTGTGACCAGAATACCTGATCAGAACAACTCAGTGGGGGGGAAAGGGAGGGGGCAGGGGGTCAGCCAGGATGGTGGGATGTGATGGACATCAGTATCCAAAGGACATGAATGAAGACACGAATTGGGGGTCAGCATACTTTATATACAGAGATATGAAGAATGGTGAGCACTGGTCTCTGACTCCACTCTCTGTACCTCCATGAAGTCGTTCAGCACCACAGCCGGTACGCTGGAGGAGGGAACCTTATGTCCTGAATTCTCCCACTTGTCCAGGGGAGAGAAATCGGGAGGGGCTTTTCTTCTCTGTGATGTCGGGAGAGACCAGATGTCCTCTGGTGACCTTTATACCTCTCATCATGGCTGTTTCCCAGGACCCCAGTCTCAGACATTCACCCCGTCTACGTGTTATCTTCCACTCAGTCTCTGTTTGGCATCTCAGAGTGAACAAGCCATGAGAACAAACCAGTAGTATCCAGCTCCCACTCCAACCCCTGCTCCCAATCCCAGACACTTTCTTCTCCAAGGCCTTTCCCGTCTTAGTAAACGGCACATCGTTTATCCCACTGCCTGGGCTGAGAACCTAGATGCCGTTCTCGATTCCTATTACATCTAACATCGGGGTATTTTGCTAGATTCCAAAACCTATGACCAGATTGACTTCCAACAGTCCTAGTTCAAGTCCCCATCAGCTCTAGTCTGTGTAGTTGAGATGACACCCTGTCACCATGACTGTGAAACCTGCCACTGCACACACTGGTGTCTAACCATCACCGTTGTGTTATCCACTATGTTGGCATTGTTTTAGAGAGAAAGAGGGTGAGGATTGAAGACTGGGGTTTGAAAGGAGGTTCAAAGACAAGGAAAAAGTAGCCTTAGGTGTTTGCAGCAGAATGAGTTGGTGACAGAGAGGTACTTGGTCTGGGAGACTGGAAGCTGGAATGTCACCACCTGGGACACTGTGCATTAGTAAGGATTCTCCAGAGAGACAGAACCAGTAGTATAAACAAAGACATATAGAAATAGGTTTATTATGAGGGATTAGGATACTCCACTACAGAGGCTGGGAAGTCCCACCTTCTGCTCTCTGTTAGGTGGAGTCCCAGGAGAGCTGCTGGTAGAGTTCAGTCTCAGTCTGAAGGTATGAGAACCGGGAAAGCCAATGGTCTATGCACCAGTTCAAGTCCAAAGGCCCAGGGTCATGGGTGCCGATGTCCAAGGGCAGGAGAGGATGAATATCTGAGCTCAAGGATGTGGGTGGGGCGAAAGAGTGGATGCGGAATATTGCCTTTTTGTTTCAGGCACTCAACAGTTTGGATGATGCCCATCAGTCAGTGCTGGGTAGGAAAATTAGATTTAATTTAATGACTCAAATGCTAATCTCTTCCAGAGACACTCTCCCAGACACCTCGATAAATGGTGGTTTCCAACAAAGTGGGTATCCCTTAGCCCAGTTAAGTTGCTACATTAAAATGAACCATTCATACTTTCAAAAGTGCAATCATAGAATGATTCAGTCATGGATCATCCGCAAGGGGTGATCTTGTGCTGTGGAGCCATAAAAAATAATACTTACCAGGAGTTTTTTTTTTCCTCATGTGACTAATGTCTATTTGGTGATTGTTATATACAAACGCAGGACACAGACTATGTAGACAGAGATGACTTGAAGGAAAGTCTGTCTGATGACACTCCAGGACATTTCTGGAAAGAAGAATGGTGCTTTTTGTATACACTTTAATAACTTTGATTTTTCTACATATGAGGAGAAATATTAAAAATAGAAAACATTTATATAAGAAACTTCCAGAAGGACCTGTTTCTGGTTCTCCCTGAATCTAACAGGAGCATATTGATTCAGGATAGGAGAACCACATAGCTACACTTGACTTTTGATCCTTCCAAGTAACTTCCAATATCTGTAACACATCAATCTCATTTACTCCACTCCTGGAAAAAATGACCCAACAATAGACAGGTCCATATGGTGGAGAAGCTGCTTTTGTGGTTCGCTTGTTCTTTTCTTTCATAATATAATCAGAAACCACCAAATGCTCAATGCAGATAATTTAAGCAATAGAAATAACTATAAGTAAGTTATACATATCTGAAATACCTATGCCCCAAGATAAACACCATTGACATCACTTATTCATTTACATATATATTTATGTAAATGTGTATGCTGTTTACATATAGGATATATATGATATTTATGTGCATGGGTATCTATATTTATCTCTATATATCCATTACAGATATGGACTATTAAGTTAACTAACTTAAAATTTAAAAAAAATAATTAAAAATTTCTTTGTTTCCAAATATTGTGTCCCTTCTATTGTTTGGAAATGGTCTATTTAAACAAGTTTTTGCTCAGCGATCATAATGTCTACTCCTTCCACCTTCCTTCTCCTACTTACCCCAACCAATACTAAATTTCCAATCTGGTAAATGTCTTCTCAAAATGTTTGCTCTGCTTACATAATTATAGGCAAATGTATATTTAAATATTTCTTTAAAGAAGAAATTATATAAAAATAAAAATATGCTTTTGTGTATTGTCTCTTTTTTTAAATAAATAAATAAATTGTGGCCATTGTTCCACTATTGGCTGCTTGCCTCCCCCAGGTGCCAGAGTTCTTGACTCTTCCACCAGGAGTGAAAGGGAGCCCTGGTTTCTGTGAATTTACTGTCAGCCTTGATAATCACTCTACCTTCAATGCAGTTCTACCAACAGGACGAGGCAATGACCCACCATTATGATTTGGTTCTACCTCCTCGACTGTGGGTAAGGCTGAGCACCTCTCCAAGCCGACAGGATGACAGGGGTCCCCAGGGTTTGCCCTTCGGGGACCTGCTGGGCTGCTGGACTCTCAGACCCTCCCTCCCCGCCTTTGCTCCCTGAGCTTCAGCACCCTGGTCCCAGGTTGGAGGTTTTAAACAGAGGAGGTATGCGATCTGATTGACAGTTTCAAGAGTTCACGCTTGCTGACATGAACAGAATGAATTAATGGAGACGACTCGCAGGTGTGCTGGTCTCTCGTGAACTGAAGGTGACTTAGGCTCCCTTGGTGAATTTTAATGGACCCATGTTAAGTATTTCATCAAACCTAGTGTTTGCTGTTGGATTATTATTCCTGTTTTGCCTATGATTTCTAACCTGTACCTTTTAGCATCTACTGACACTATCACATGAATTTTCTCTCAATTTGATTATATAGTAAATGATGTCACTAGTTTCCTAGCATTGAACCGTTCATATTTTTCAGTACTGGGGATTGAACCTAGGACCTTGCATGCTCTACTACTGAAGTACATTACCAGCAATTTATTTATATTTCATTTTATTTTAGTTGCCTAATCTGGCCTCAAACTTGCCATCCTCCTGTCTCAGCCTCCTCAGTAGCTGGGATGACAGGTATGTGTCACCACACCTGGCTCAACCATTCTTATCTAATTGTTTGTTCTTGCAATTTTGAACTGCTTTTTAAGATAATGGTGGATTCTGTTTTTGAACGTTTCATTTATAATTGGAATGGGCACATTTTCTTTTTCAGTTTTATTCATATAAGGTAACATAATAATAACTTCTGAAATAGGTTGAAGGACGTTATAATCTTTTTCGGTGATCTTAAATACTTTAAGTACTAGTGGAATAATCAATTATTTAAAAGTTGAATAGAATTCAATTATGAAGCTGTATATTCATAATGTCTTTTAAAAATTCATGCACTCCAATTGTATCTCCACTCTTTCTATAAAGATCATTATATTTTCTTATTCCAATCTACTCTTGGATAGGAAATTTTATGTGTGTTTATATGTGGTCCTATATGGCATTCTCTTGTAAATATTTTGATCAACTGTGTCTCTGACAATATCTTTATTTTCATCTCTAAGTTTGTATAATATTTACTCTTTCCCCTCTTCCTCCATCAGATTCAATTTTCCATTGTGTTGGTCTTTTTGAAAATAGACTTTTGGATTAATTGGTAATACCCACCCTCCCACTACTGGGGATTGAACCAAGAGGAGCTCCACCACTGAGCTACATCCCAGCCTTTCTATATTTTTATTTTGAGGCAGGGTCTTGCTGAGTTGTAGAACCTAGAACTTGGGATCTTCTGCATTGGCTTCCCAAGTACCTATTAATACTATTTTTCATTTCAAATTTATTAATTTTTTACTCTTTATACACTCCCTCTTCTTGACTTTCCCTTTTTCTTTTGTTTATCTTTGTATTCTTTAGCCTAGCATTGTGTTCCTTTGGGTCCGGCCCCCTTTTGCAGTGAGGAAGTCTCGTAAGATTATACATTGGGCCTTGAGTGCAGTTTCATGGGTTTTGATATGAAATTTCCTCCTTGTATTGTTTCCTGGTAACTTGTCAAACCCGAAGCCTCCAGGACCTTGGACCTGGTGTGAAACTCCTGCTGAGTGACACAGGGAAGGCCTGTTTGCTGGTTCTGATTCCTGAGGAATCAGTGACACCCTTATCCCTGGGCTAGATGTGCATTTTGGCCCTGCCTTACCTCTGAGAGACACGCATCCATTTATCTTGAATCATAAATATCTCGGCTCAGTGGGTTTTACATACAAGTCTCACTCTTGCAAGCTTTGGAAGAGCCCTCGGCAGAGAGCAACACTCCAAGTGTCATCCACGGGACTTGCCTGGGTGGACATCAAAGACAGACAACTTTCAGGGGGTAAAACACATTAAATAGAAAGATAAGCCAAATTTTCTGTATTTTTATATTTATATACCTTGACAATTGCTACCTACTTTAGTCCAAGGGGACTGGCCATCAGTTACAGATCCCTTTCTCTTTCCTTTCCCCTTCCAACTCAGTGAGTTAGTAAGCTCATTGTATTTTCTCCCTTCTCTTTTTTAAGGGTAATTATGTACTTTTTAACCTTAGCATCTTTATTTTAAAAAGTCTAATTGGGCTGGGATTGTGGCTCAGCGGTAGAGCGCTCGCCTAGCAGGTGTGAGGCCCTGGGTTCGATCCTCAGCACCACTTAAAAATGAAATAAAGATATTGTGTCCAACTACAACTAAAAACTAATAAATATTTAAAAAGGCTTGTTTCCAATTCCATTCCATATAATTAATATAATTAATTAAATTCCACATAATTTTCAAAAATACTGATGATACTAGAGATAATAGATTCGTTCTTTTTTGTTTGTTTGAGGTTAACTGATATCATAGGGGATTGAGTACTATATAATACCTTGTGAGATTTAATACTATATAATGTATGGTTTATAAAAAGAGCTCTATTTTAAAAACACTGGCTATTAAAACACCTCTGGAGAGACACACAGAGTTGATGCTTTGTTTTTGTTTTTGTTTTTTTGTTTTTAATTGCAGTTTTACTCTCTCATCTAACTGTGAAAAATTCTAACCTGACTTGATACAGCAAAAAAGTAGAAAGGGCCATCTTCCGTTCAGCAATCAAGGCTGTTGAACTAAGTTCCGGCTGTCATTAAAAAGTAATCACAGAACAAAGGAGTGCTGAATCCCAGTTTCCATGGAGTTGTGCTCTTTCAAAAGGATGATCGCAAGAAGTTTCTCAGTCTTGCGTGCAGGAGAGGCTTCTAAAGAACAAAGGAGCGGCGTAGCACGCCAGCAGACATTTATTTAAATGTCACTTACACTGGGTAATGAGAATTGAAGGAGTTCCATTTGAGATAATAAACCAATTTTTGTGAGAGATGATGAAGTAATTAATTATTCAAGGGCGATGGCTTCTCCTTCAACTTCATTTTCAAAGACCACATTTACCCTTAGCTGTTTAAATAAGAAAGAGGGTGCACATTCCATTCACTTGCACTTGCTGAAATAAGAAACTAGCTGTCATTCAATTCAGGAACTCTCAGTTCAAGTGTCTGGGATTCTCAAAGCACCTTGTCAGCTCGGAGGAGGACCTCTGGGCAGGGGGCGAGGTTCCGGCTCTCCAACTGTAATGCTGGTCGTGTTTGGACACGCTGTAGTCTTGCAAGGTCAGGGAGACACACAGCGGGTGCCTCTTTCAGAAAGGTGCCTTTCCCTAAGCTGACCTGGGCCCTGTGGCCCTGACAGCAGCTCCGGTGTGTGGCTGCACAGAGCAGTTCTAGCATCTCAGGCTTGCTTTCAGATGTTCTCCCCAGGACAATCTTGCTAGAGTGGAGTGTTCTTGGGATTGGACTTGATCAGCATTCACATTCCTTCTTGCAGTATCAAGGTAGCATTGCTGGCTGCTGGAGGCTGCGGAGAAGCCCCATGGTGCAGTGGAGAGCCTGCCAAGCTCCACCTTTGGCTTTGTCAGTTGGAACGCCATTGACATCTCCAGGGCTTTGCTCCTCCCAGAGTTATGCTAGATCATTTCTATGTTCTCTCTTAGCTCCAAACACAGGATTCATAGATGATGCGACCCAGGAGGCCTCCTGTTAAGCATGAAAGAACAGGTTGCATTTGTCTGTGTGTCTTTCTTCTAATAACCTTCTGTATCAGGGTCCTCCAGAGAAGTAGAACGCATAAGAGATTCATTCTTGTTTGTTTGTTTATTCATGAGCAGAATTGGCTGACATGATTGTAGAGTCTGACAAATTCCAAGATCTGCAGGATGATTTGGCAAGCCGGAGCCCCAGAGGAGGTGATGGTGTTGCTCCAGTGAGAAGGTTTTCAGGCTCCAGACCGAAGAAGAGCCCAGGTTTCAGTTCAAATCTAGAAGCAGGGAAACATCTCTAATGCTAGTTCAAAGGGACCCAGGCAGGATGCAAGGCTCTCTCTTACTCTGGGCAGGGTCAATCGCTGTTCTGTGGAGGTCCTCCACTGAATGAATGAGGCCCACCCACTGGGCAGAGCCCTCTGTTTGCTGGGCTACCTTCTCAAAGGCATAGCTCACCCAAATGCTCCCTTCGATTTTGGAATGCTGCATCTTCGTGCACACTTGATGCAGAAACACACTCAGAATGTTTGACCGAATCTCTGGGCACCCAGTGGCCCCGTCAAGTCAGCACCTACAATTCACCAGCACCCCTACCAAAGGGGTGACGAAAAAGGACACACATGAGCGTCAGGTACAGGCTGGGGAGACGGGCAAGATGGCAGTGCACTTCTGGTTGACCCTGGAGTAGTGAGGGTGGGAGAAACTACAGATGGGCAGATAAGGCAGAGCAGAAGGAGGAGAAGTTCTCTCTGGGTGTCCCCTAGGAGTAAGAGGTTTGGAGAGGAGAAGACTAAGCAAAAAGAATTTGGAAAACAGTTGAAAGGGTCAGCTTTTTCCAGATTGACGTGGAACATGAGCTCAACTCCAGGAAACAATCACTAAGAAAAATGGAATGATCTCCTGAGAAAGGGACCAGGAATCAGGCCCGGGCTTTGCACCCCAGAGGAGCTTCCGCCTGGATTCAGCATCTCATGGGGAGGTCAGCCTGTGGGGGTCCTTGCTCGGGCTTCTGGGGATGAAGTCTGCCAATGATCTCTCTGCTCAGCATCCCAAGAGCAGTGGCCAGTTCCTTCATTCACAGAGGAAGCCGGGAGAGTCAGAGGAAAACCACAGCAAGTACCTGTACTGATCAACCATGGCTTCCATTCATAAAAAAATGCTTTTCATAAAAAAAAATTCTAGTGACAAACCTGTGCCCACAGACCCTGGAAGACATGCTTCTCTAGTTTCATCTCCAACAGGGTGAAGTGCAATGGCATGTGTGAGCTGGAAATCTACTGACCTCTACTCAAGGTGGCATGTTCGGTCTGGACACTTCTGTGAATTTGGGGGATTAGTTTTAGAAGAGCACGTTAGATCTGAGGAGTTCTGGCATTTGGATGACAGGTACAGAAACACTTGCTGACTTCTCATTACACTTTAATGAGCTTCTGTTGATCTTTCCATTTACTTCGAGACAAGAGCAGGCAATTCTTTTTCTTAAGTTCAACCTCTGTTCCATCTTCCGCTTGACCACCAAGGTCATTTCTATTCCTGCCCCTAAGTCTCTTTGTTCTCATTTTACCTTTTCCGTTAATCCACATCCTTCTCATTCTTTGAAGCACTTTTCTCAGGTTCCATTTGTAAGCGTGCTGAGTCCAGAGTCACCTTTCTGCTTCCACTCCCAGCAGTCCTTGCAATCTCTGGCCCCCTTCCTTGCATCAAACCATCTCAGATGGCATCCCCAGACCACTAAGCCCTCCTGCCTCTACTGGGAAATCTCATCTTCAAGGCAAGAGAGACGTCCTGGATTACTTTGTCTTTCCTGGAACTTACTTGATGGACACCAAGGACAACTAGAAACACAGGTGATGAAAACCAGCAAGATTTGTTGCAGAAAATCACTGAATTGATCAGTTTTGAGATACCCCATCTTAGCCACAATTGACACACTCTGCTTCTCAAAGGAGGTCACGTGTCTGCAGCCAGGTTGTTTGGATTCATCTTATCCTGACGACTGGCCAAACTGTGGCAAATTCCTTTACCTCTGAGTGCCTTGCTTTGCTTATCTGGAACTTATTATTTTATTTTATTTTATTTTTTTAAGCTTTTAATTTATCATTTTAGTTTCTGAGAACTCTTTTGAAGGCTAGTAACCTCTTTTTTTTTAAGAGAGAGAGAGAGAGAGAATTTTAATATTTATTTTTTAGTTATTGGCAGACACAACATCTTTGTTGGTATGTGGTGCTGAGGATCGAACCCGGGCCGCCCGCATGCCAGGTGAGCGAGCTACCGCCTGAGCCACATCCCCAGCCCATATCTGGAACTTATTACTTGTAAAAAAAAAAAAAATACGGAATGAACATACTACAGTTTGGACACTTAAATTTTATTGAGATTTTTCACTTTTTACAAAACGTCGAAACATCATCCCTTTTTGGGAACAATTTAAATTTTGTGTACACAATTTAATGGGATATACTTCTAGCTGTGAAATTACTAGGTCACGGGGTAAATTTTGCGCAAGTTCGATGTGTATACACCTTGATTCAGTCTGACATGGGTAAACCTGCCAAACTCCCACCATGGTCAAGGTCATAAACATTTCCATTATCCTCAAAATGGCCTTAGGCTCTTTCTTGATCCCCCCTCCTGCACTCCCCATCCCACCCCTGTCTCAGGCTACACTGGATTTGCTTAGCGTTACTGTAAATTAGCTTGTATTTTGTGGCATTTTATATAAACGGAATCCTATGGTACAGACACTGGTTTTTATTTTTTGACTGGTTTCTTTTATTCAGCATAATTAATCTGAGGAGCATCCGATCAATAGCCATTGCTTTTTATCTCAGGGTGGTATTTCTTTATGTAGATGGAGCAGACTTTGTTTATCCCGTTGTCTGCAGTTGGACATTTGGGTCGTTTCCAGTTTGGGCTGTTACACATGAAGTGGCCGTGAACATGGACGTACAAGTCTTTACATGGATATATGCCTTCATGGCTTTTACTGCATGGATGTTCATTTCCATACCTAGGAATATAGGTGTTGGTTTAAAATTGCAGTGTATCATTTTAGGCTCGGGGTTCCCGTTTTTCCCAAACTCCACACACAGTTAAATTGGCCAGTCTTTTTCATTTCAGCCTTTCTGTGAGGCACACAGTGATATCGCAGTGGGTTATCATTTTCATTTCCTTGAAGACCACTGATATGCAGCATCCTGACATGATCTTGTTTGCCATTCATTCTTTGGCGAGTGAGTAGCGGGTGGAAAAATTTCTGCCTGTGATTCATTGGATTGTTTGTTTTATCATTAGCTTTATTTCTAAACTTTCATTTTGGGGTAATTTGTAGAGGTAGACATAAAGATATTTCTAGTATATTCTTTATGGATGGCAAAATCTTGCCTATCAGACAGTATCACAACCAGGAAATTCATATAAGTATAATAAATCAATCATAATTTAGATTATATCAATTTTAATATACGTTAATTTGTGTGAGTTTGAGTGCATGTTTATTTGCTTCTAATCAATTGTATCCTAAGTGTAGATTCATATGACCCGGCCTCAGTTAGGATCCAGAGCGGTTCCATCAGCAGGCTCTTCCTGCTACCTTTTCACACCCATAACCAACTCCCTACCTTCATCTCTGTCAAGTATTAATTTGGTTTTCCTTCTCTATAATTAGTCCTATAAAAATATTATATAAGTGGAAGGCACACTATGTAATCTTTCAGGATTGGCTTTGTTCCCTCAATATAATTCTTCTGATATCCTTTCAAATTGTTGTATTCATTGCTGAGCAACATTCCATCGTACGGAAGGGCCTCAGTGACTTTTGTCACTCTCAACACTGTTACATTGGGGTTGTTTACAATTTGGGGCTGTTAGAGATAAAACTTCTACGAACCTTTGTGTACTGAGTTTAGCGTGAACATACGTTTTAGTTTCTTGGATTAAATGTAATTAAGTGTAAATTTTGGTCATATTACAGGCATATGCTTGATTTTGTAGGAAACTGCTGTACACTTTTCAGCACAGTAGCTCTAACGATTGACACACCCCTCCCCTGCAGCAAGTTATGGGGGCGCCAGTATTATGGATTTGAAGAGGTCTTTATGTATTTTGGACACAAATCCTTAACCAGATATGTGATTGGCAGAATGTTTCTCCCTGCCGGTGGCTTATCTTTGAATTCACTTCACATTATCCTTCCGAGAGCAGGCAATGTTAATTTTGCAGTGGATCAGCTTGTCATATTTTTTTCTTCCATGGATTGGTTTTGGGTTTTGTATCTAAGAAATCTTGGTCTGACCCAAAGTCATGGAGGTTTTCTTTTCTTTCTTCTAGAAGTGCCATAGCTTTAGGTTTTATGTTTCTATGTATAAGGTTTTCACTTGATTTTTGTACATGGCGTGGATCAAAGTTCATTTTTCACATGTGTGTATCCAAATATTTCAGCACTGTTCCTTCCTCCATTAAAATGTTTCTATAACTGTAAAAGTCAGGTGTGTGTGTGTGTGTGTGTGTGTGTTTTCTGGGCTCTTTAGCCTGATCCATAGATTTTTGTCTATTTTGCTACCAATACCACATTTACTTGATTAATGTACCTTTTAAGCAATTTTTTAAAAATTTCATAGTGTGAATATTCCAACTTTGTGCTTTCCAAAAGCAAAATGGCTCCTCTAGGCCCTCTGAATTTCCATATGAATTTTATCATCAGGTTTGAGAGTTGGTGGAAAAAAAAAGAAAGAAAGAAAAAATATTGCGCAATTTTGATTGGGCTCGACTGAATTTCTAGGTGATTTGGGGGAGAACTGGTCTTTTAACAGTTTGAGTCTTCTGATCCATAAACATGATTGGTTAGAGGTTAAATTTTATCAGGGTTCTATATTTCAGTTTCATTGATTTCTTTGTTGTTTTTCAGCTTGCATTCCCACTGATTTTCATTGATTTTTTTTCTTTCTTCTTGCTTTGGGTTTAAAATGCTTTTTTTGTTCATTCTCAAGGTAGAAACTGAGATCAGGGATTTGACAATTTTTTTTTCTTTTACAAATAAGTCATTTACATATATATATATATATATACATATCTTCTTTAATGGCATTTCATGCATATGAATGTGTTTTCGTTTTCATTTAATTAAAACGTTTGCCATTTTAATTTTGACTTCTTCATTGATATATATTTATGTTTTTAGGGTTTTTTTTTTTAGTTTTCAAATATTTCATTGCATTTGGATAGCATAACTAGGTATACACTGAATTATTTTAAAATCAATTAGGTCTTCTATGGTCCAAATTATTGTTTACCTTTCTAACCCTACGGTGTCTACTTGATGTGACTGTATCATTTGTATAGAGTTCCCTGGAGATTTAATTACAGGAATTTGGCTGATTATGATATAATTATATGATGATTGATTTCCTGTTCACTTTTTCTATCAATGGTTGAGAGACAAGTGATAAACTATCTGACTCTAATTATAGATTTATCTGATTTTCCTTGTAGTTGTGTCAGTTTTGTCTATATATTTTGAAACTCTGATAATAGATGCATTAATACTTAGGATTGTTATGCCCTGATGAAGATTTGCCCTTTTATCATTATGAAGTATGAACCATTTTGTCCATGATAATACTTTTGTTCTCAAATCTACTTAGATATTACACAGCACTTCAACTTTCTTTTAGGTATTGTTAACATGGTATATCTTCTCTGAGAGGGAATATATATACATATATACACATACTTATGTGTGTGTATATACATATGTGTACATATAAATACACCTAATTATGTGTGTGTGTATATATATGTGTACACTATAAGATTACAGTTAAAGTATAATTACAGAGTGAACATATATTTTGATATTAAGAATTCATGTTTTAAATCACTTTCAGATTACCTTTTTTTTGGTACTGGGGAGTGAATCCAGGGGCACTCAACCACTGAGCCACATCCCCAACCGTATTTTGTATTTTATTTAGAGACAGGGTCTCACTGAGTTGCTTAGCATATTGCTTTTGCTGAGGCTGGCTTTGAGCTTGTGATTCTCCTGCCTCAGCCTCCCAAGCAGCTGGGATTACAGGTGTGTGCCACCGTGCACGGCCGTGATTGCCTATTTTAAGGAAAACCAAATATTACCAGCTATTTTGGGGAAGAATTTATATGAAAAATATACTTTCTCTTTGAACTGCTTTATATGCACATATTTATTTTGACTTTTAAACTAAACGAGATGCATAATTATCTCCCATGGAAAAGCCAAGGGAGACATTTAACTCAATTAAAATAGTTTATAGAATGATGTTCATGGTTTGGAGGGTCTAGTGACTACCTTTTCTCTCCTGTGGTCTTATCGTCAGCAATCATTGTTATTGCTGCCTTTTGAAAGCAGTCGGATGGGAAGAGAGAGCCTGCTGAAGATGTTTTTAAGAAGACGATCATACTTCTAAATCTAAAGCCTGTTTGGAGATGGCACTGGAGATTGGCTGCTACTTCTCCTTAAGAGAGATTTGCTGTCTACTCTACTGCCTGGGTATCCTAGAATGCTAGAACTTGTAGGAGGGACTTAGACGGGACCCTGACTTTATGTGGTTTGTCCCCTCCAAAACTCACGTTGAAATTGGGTCCCAATGTACCTGTGTTGTAGTGGGACTTCAAGAGGGGTAGGGGTCCCTGGGGCAGAGTCTTCATGCTGTGCTCCTGGGACGGGTTCATTCTCTCGGGCGTGAGTGAGGTCTTACTCCAAGGTCTGCACTAGTTACCTCAAGACGGGTTTGTTATTAAGCAAGACTGTCCCATATGTTTCGCCTCTTTTGCATGCTCTTGCTTGAACTGTTTTTCTGCCATGCTATGATGCAACAAGAAGGGCCCTCACCAGAAGCCAGGCAGATATTGGTAACAGGACCGTGTTCTTATTAGACTTTCCAGCCTTCAAACTTGTGAGCTGAAAATCAACCTCTGTTCTTCATAATTTTCTCAGATTCAGACATTCTGTTATAGCAACAGAAAGTGGATTAAGATAGGTCCTAAGCTGCCGCAGTCTGGCTGGGCACAAAATCACGAGCCACTCACACCTTGTAGATTCAAACAGCAACTCTTTATTCTTGAACTGTCACCGGCACTCTACACACAGGTTCTGGGCAAAATACATGCTCTCCACTGGGCTCTGAATCCTAAATACTCTCTGAATCCCGCGATAACTCAACGGGAACTCAAGGAGCAGGTGCCTGGAGGCAGCAGGATATGCCCTATTCCCAGCAGGATACACCTTAAACCTGGAACCGCCCTAAACCCTGATCAGCCCTAAACCCCAGATCCGCCCTGGTCCTTGAGCAAGGTCAACTTACATGCAATGTCACTGCAAATGACCTGGGTCATGCCACGTGTCATTCCTACTTGGCAATGGCTCTCAGCATCTCTCCCCTTTTGATTAATTAAACAACAAGCAATGTGGCTTAAGGACTGTGTCCGGTAGGTTGTCCAATTTAACATATGGTTTTTACCCATCATGGGAAAAACTGACCTCTAGGCGTCAGCCTCCTGTCTTAGGTTGATACCACTGCAATTGGACCATACCCATCACTGACTACCGGTCCAGCATACAGCCATACTTGTGGATAGGGCTAAGTACCAGTGGGGTGGGGGTGAGGTTTTTGCCTCACCTCTGATGGCCCCCAAATTTGGCCTTGGTGTCAGTAGGGGGGTGAGGTTCTTTGTCTCACCTCTGTTGGCCCCCAAATTTTAGACCATCACTAGTAGAAGGGAGGAGGATACAGAAATGTCATGACACCAAGCCAATTGACGGCTCCTTTGGAAAAATTGCGTCACTGGTGACACCATCAGCAAAGATATGCCAGCAGTACCACAATTAACATGGGGTGCGCTGGCAAGGAAATTACATCACTGGTGACACCATCAGCAAAGACATGTCAGCACTACCACAATTCATTGTACCAAATGATAGTTCACAATGTATATAAGTGATACATAGTCCAGGCAAATTTTGTAAGTAGTTCAAAGCGGAGGAGTCTATCAATATGTTCATTTCCTCCCAAAGTAAATCGAGTTCTTGATTGAGCATTATTTGTTGAGTTATATTCATTGATGCATCAGTTTATACAGTTTACTGTGGTAGCTATCATAGAAGCTGTAGTTTGGTTTTATCTTTGTCTTCACCAGCACTGGGATGGAGATGGGAATTCTGGCAATGATGCTAAAGAGACATTATCTTGAACAAAATTATTAAATTTAATGAAAAGGAAAGGTGAAAGTAAACAAACAGATCTGTTAACCTCCTTTAAAAACAATCCTTAACAGCTGTTTACCTAATTTAAATTAAACCATTTAAATCACGTGAATAAAAAAAATTTGGATCCATTTTTCCATGAGTGCTCCTCATATATGATCTATGGACATATGCACATACAGACATACAACACAAAACAGAAGTGTGCGCACATAACATACAACACATAAGATAATAGTAAAGGCCTTGTAGCTTTACACAGGCGAAATTTCCATTGCAATGTTTAAAAACTCCACAGTTAAAAAATAAAACTGAACAGAAAAACATTAACCTAGGTTTGTATGAGCTCAAAAAATAAAATAGAACTTTACAATGTGGGAAAATGCAATAATAAAATAGATATTGAAAAAGTATCTTGGTTAATCACTGTCGCAGATGTAAGAATAGCCAAGCTGGAGCTCTGGATATCAGCTGTTATGGATTTGAGTCAAATCATCTTCTTTTTGGTCTGTAGAAATCACTTTAGTTAGTCTCTCTGGAATCCAAATCGGCTGCTGTTCTCCCTGTGGGAACACACAAACAGAACCCCGACTTTAGACAATCACTGGGTCAGGACCTTTCCATTGTCCTGTTAGAATATCTTTCCAAAGTACCTTAGGCTTATGTACATTTTTTGGGTACAAATGTCTTTCCGCAGCACTAAGTCCTGATGAATCCAAATTTAAAAAGTTTAGAGTAAAAAGGGTTATATTAAGTTTATCTTTGGGGGATATATACCCCTTAAAGATTCTTTTAAATTTAAGTTTTTTAAAAGTATTTTGCCTTAGTTTTTAGAATTACTTTAGTCCTTTTAATTTTTTGATGTGGTTTTAAACCAATTTCTTTTTAGTTTAACATTTTCTAAATTGGCTCTTGTCTGTAAATTTTAACACCTTCATCTGAGACTTTTAATTTCTGCACCACCAGAAACTAAAGTTGATGGGCTTTTTGAAAAAAAAATTACTAATAATTTCCTTGTTTTTTAAATTTTATCCAATATTTGACTTTAAACTTTTTTTTTTACTTTTTTTTATCTTGAATGTCTGTATCTAATAGTTGTCTTATTTTTTTGTATTTTTTATCTGAAATACCTTTATTTGACATTTTCAACCATTTTTTATCTTATTTTTATCTTTTAGTTTTTCTTCCCCCTAAGGTTTGTACATTTACCCTTAGTTGGTTTTTTTTCCTCTTAGTTTTTTTTGTTTGTTTTTTATTTTGTGGGTTTAAAATTTTTGTCTTTTTACATCTTTTTTATCTTTTACATATTTTTTATCTTTTTTAAACTTTCTATACTTTTGTCTTTAAAGTTTTTTACTTCAAATTTTTAATCTTTTTATCTAAGTATCTTTTATCCTATTATCTTCCCATTTTCATGTTTTTTTAAGTAATGTTTTTAAGATTAACTAGGCTTTGAATGATGCAATCTTTCCTCTGTCATGAAGGCATCTTAACCACCTTTAATTTAACCTTTTAAAGCCTTTTGTAATGTACTTAGACATTTTATAACTTTTTACTTTACCACACAAAGATTATCTCATCTAGAAACATTTTTTAACCTTTCGTATTAAAATATATTTCCACATCTTGAATCTTTTTGTATCTCCTTTTTCTTTTTTTGCCATGAAGGTATCTCAACTACCTTCAAATTAACCTTTTAAAGCTTTCCAATTATCATCTATACTGTACTTTTAAATGTACTTTTTTACCACCTACAGCTTCACTCTTTTAAACGAGGCTTAGATTTTGTTTAAGTCGCTTAATGTTAGTTTACATGGCTGCCCTTTCACTAAAGGCTTTTTTTTTTTCCATTAAGAAGCTTTGTCTCAATCTGCCATGTACAAATACCTTTTTTTCTTCCTTTCTCAAGCTTTTAAAGTAAGTCTAGTTTCCTCAAAGTCTTTTTAAATGGCATTTACAACGTTTTACTTTACCACACAGAGATTATCTCATCTATAAACATTTATTTTTCTTTTAACCTTCCATATTAAAATGTATTTTCACATCTTCAATCTTTAATATCTCTTTTCTAGCCGTTAGCCCTTTTTATAAATTCACATTCTGAAACAACTCTTATAAAATTTCTGATTTAGACAAATTACTCCACTTTAATAAGATGAAATACTTTCATGGTTTTTTTTATGGTACTATAAACTACACCTGATAGAATCTGAACACTTAGTAACCTTGTTTCAGCAAAGACACAGACACAAGCAATATTAAACTTTTTTTCCATTTACCAATTTATGAAAACACACATAATGTTTAAATATATTACCTTATGTAACTTAATAAGTAAAGAGTACTTGGTTTTATATTTAGTGGCTGATATTTTAGCACTTTAGCTTTGTAAATTAATCAGATGTCTGTAAAAACCAAGATTTTAGACAAGTGTAGTAAACAGAACTAGCCATCTCTTTCTTGTTGAGGAAAAATCCTTCTACAGGATACCACGATGGTCCTATTGATATACTTAATAACCCGTCTCTAGAAAGCCATGGGCTGCATTTTTGTATTGTATCAACATACGCCCTAGCTGTTCTTGGTCTCACTGGGGTGCCTCCTTCCTCTAACAGTTTCTCTTCCTTGGGGGCGAACAACTTCAAACCTTGAGTCAACCATTTTCCCCAGTTTGCCTGAGAAAGTTCTAGGGACAGGCAACTTGAAATAAAAACAAAATAAATCAGAACAAGAACACATTGTTTTTTGAAATGGTCACCCATTCTCTGGCCTTCCCTCAGGGGTGAGTAATTTCACTTACCTCCAAGTTTCAGACGTTCCGCGTACGGACCACCAAATGCCGCAGTCTGGCTGGGCACAAAATCACGAGCCACTCACACCTTGTAGATTCAAACAGCACCTCTTTATTCTCAAACTGTCACTGGCACTCTACACACAGGTTCTGGGCAAAATCCACCTCTCCACCGGGCTCTGAATCCCAAATACTCTCTGAATCCCGCGAAAACTCAAGGGGAACTCAAGGAGCGGGTGCCTAGAGGCAGCAGGATATGCCCTATTCCCAGCAGGATACACCTTAAACCTGGAACCGCCCTAAACCCAAGGAGCGCCCTAAACCTCCGATCCGCCCTGGTCCTTGAGCAAGGTCACCTTACATGCAATGTCACTGCAAATGACCTGGGTCATGCCATGCGTCATTCCTACTTGTTAATGGCTCTCAGCACTAAGCCAGTTACACCAGGGAGAGTTGTTCCTGATATCAGTCTTTCACTCCGTAAGAACATGTATTTATTAATTCCTATAGAATTTAAAGGAAGTTTATGCATACAAGAAGCAAGGGCAAGTTCTGTTTCCAAGGTCATTGAGTCCTCTTTTCCACCAGGTTAGCCTTGACTGACTGGAGAATTCCTACATGTAAACATTTACATGATAAACAGGAGACACTGCTTTGGGTATATTGATTGATTCCTCCTAAGGAGCTTGGGCAATTGTAATTTTGTTTGCATCTCAAAGGTTAAAAAAAGAATCTGAGGCTTGAGTAGACAAAGGCCTTGTCCAACCACAGTACTTTCTAATGGCGGGGCTCATGACATTTTTCTTGAATCAGCCACACACCCAGCTTTGGGTTGGACAAAGCTCTTCAAGACATTGGTCAAAGGGGCCGGGTGACACTGACATGCACGATAAGGAAATAATGCAGTCGTTTATGAGCTTGCAGTAACAGGGACTTTGGCTGCCTGGACAGTGGTGGATGGACAACCTGCCACACAGGCAGCATGTAGGCAGAGAGGACTTTGCTTTTAAATGGTTCTCAAGAGATCAAAGAGAAGGGTATTAATAGCTTTGCCCCAGAGCGTGATGCTCTCTGACCACCAGGGCTCAGAGAGCAGCTCCGCACACGGTCAGCAGTGCCCTGTGCAGACTGCTCCGTGTCTCTGGACAGTTAGTCTGTGGTTCCAGGAGCGCTCCCATTCAACCGGCTGAATTCTAGCTCAAGTCTGATTCTTCCTGTGAGAAAAAGAGAGGTCATAAGTGACTTGGAATTGTTTGAGAAACTCTGAGCTCTTCCAGGAGGGGTGGTGTTGGTGTGGGAGGGGTGGGCATGTGGGGAAGATGGCTTAGAGAGCACCCAAAGGTGTGTGTGGTCGGCTTTCCATCACTATAACAAATACCCAAGCAATTGACTTAAAAAGAGGAAGGGTCTATTCTGGCTCAAGTTCCAGAGGTGTCATCCCTGGGCCTGTGGTGGCACAGCACGTCATGGCAGGAGCCCATGGCACAGGAAGCTGCTCGCTTCCTGGTGCCTGGGAAGGGAAAGAGGCTGGGAATTCAATATGCCCTTCAAGAGCACAGCCCAATTTCCTAACCTCCTCCCACTAGGCTCCACCCACTAAAGGGCCCACTGTCTCCTAGTAGCACCAGGGGTTGGGGACCAAATGTCCAACGTGTGTACTTTTGTAGAAAATTCACCATCCAAACTATGGCAGTGAGTTCATGTTTTGGGGGTCCCTTGACTAAAAGCAGTAGAATTGTACCATCATGATGACTTTTTAAATTAAATTTTAACATTCACATATCTTAAATATTAAAAAAAATGGATCAAGTCTAGACATATGCATATCTGTGTGGGTGTTGGTTGATGGTACCTATCATCTATCTCCCTGTTTATGTATTTGTTATGAATCCTAACATCTATTTTATCTGCCAGTCATCTATTAGATCTATCATCTATTTTACCCATCTTCTATATTGTTATCTATCTTATCTAATGATCTGTGCTTCAGGGCTGCTTTATCCCAAACCGTCAGCCCCCTGGGAGGGTCTGGTCCTGGGGCGAGGAACAGGGGGTGCTTGCAGTTTAGCAATCAGATTTGCTGGGGTCTGACATGGCCGTACGGTTAGTAGCCAGGAGGTTTTGTAGTGCCTCATTGTGACTCACCTGCTCAGGATTGGAAGGACAGTGGCAGCACCTTCTAGGGCCGTAAGTGACCTCAAGTGGCCACGACTGCTGGGACTGCAGAGGCAGCCTGGAGTCCAAGCCAGCGAAATACAGTTCTTTTTGCCACTCCCCTTCCTCCTGGTTTTGACTTTTTCTCCCTTTATTACTTTTTCCCAGCTTTTATTTTTTGTTGATGATAATTAATATGCAATAAAAAGGACACAAAGTACAGAATTTAGTAAGCATGGACATGTGTATGTACCTGTGAAATCATCAGCACAAACGAGATAGTAGACAGACACCCCTTCCCCCAGAGTGTCCCAGAATCCCTTAGGAATCCCTTTCTCGAATCCCTTAGTCTCTGCTTCCTCTCTTCCTCTGCATTCTTCCCTACTCACACCCTTCCAAGCAACCACTGGTCTCCTTGTGTCACTACAAATTAATTTGTACTTTCCAGAGTTTTATATAAATGGGATCATACACTATGCACTATTCTTTGGCTGGTTTCTCTCTTGGAGCCCAGTTATACTGAGACACATCCAGGGCCGTGGTTTGTAGCAAGAGCTTATCCCTCCTTACTGCTGGGAAGTATTCTGTTGTGTGTTCATAGCATAATTTCTTTATCCATTCACAGTGAACAGACATCTGGGTTGTCCCCAACTTTTGACTGTTACAATAAAGCCACCATGGATGTTCAGGTACAAGTCTTTGTGTGGAAATGCTTTCGTTTCTCTTGGCCAAATAACTTTAGGAGTGGAATGGCTCCTAATGTGGTATGTTTTAATTTTTTTTTTAACAAATTGTCCAACTGTTTCCTGAATTAGTTGTGCTATTTTCTGTTTTCATAAATATCATATGAGATTTGCAGATGCTCTACATCCTAACCAGCACATGGTTGGACAGTTTTGAAAATTTTAGTGCTCACTCTAATAGGATACAGGCGTATCTCCTTGCAATTTTAATTTTTAATTTCCTAATGCTGTTAAACATCTTTTTGTGGGCTATTTGACATCTGTGTATTTTATTTGATGAAA